>NW_022639464.1:754624-754725 GCF_010583005.1 Odontomachus brunneus
CCGGAACTATTGAAAATTGTTGCAAAGAGCTCTAGAATTTTCAAGAGGGTCACAGAACTGCAAAAAAAATGGCACATTTTGAAGTATGGTGTGCCAAGTCT
>NW_022639464.1:754825-757750 GCF_010583005.1 Odontomachus brunneus
ATCATATATAACAATAGTTCTAAAGAAATAGTTGATTTTACTGATTAAGGTACTTGCAGGGGAGAGATAGTGAAAGGCATGAAAGGGATATTTTGGTTTAAGATTAAATAGTAAATAAACTAAAAGAATATTTTAATCTTTATTAGAAACGTCTTATTTTAGAAACGTCAATTATAGGACAATAGTAATCGACGATGATAACAATCTTATCACTAATTTTACATGCATTATCTTTTATTTTTTTAAAAAAGTGTGTTTTGTCCTTTTCATAAATTGCTCGTATTGAAAGGGTCATTAAATTTTATGAAAAGAATAGTACACTAAAATAAAAGAAATTCTCAAATAATTAACGAAAAAGATAATCTAACATAAAAGTAACATTAACGAAAACTTAAAAATATTGCAAATATCAGATTCAGTTTCGCTTATTAATTATAATAATCAGTTGCCTAATGGCATAATGAATAAAAGAAATTTTCTAATATTTAAGAAAACAAAAATAATCCATAAAAATAATCAAATTAATATGAAATCACAAAAAATAAAATTTAGATTAATTTATTAATTAGATAAATTAATGTATTGTTATCTGTCATCCCGTGTAATTATTCTTTGATCAATATATATTTGCGCTACTTACATGAATTCAACAATATCAATAGCACCTAATAAAATGTTTTCTTAAATCGTTGCATTTTTTTCTTTGACACCAAGAAACTCAGCTGCGTTATTATATTCTCAGCTGTTTTATTATATAAATATCATCGTCATGTGAAATGACAGCGGTGCGAGCTTAGGCGCGTTTAATCATATGTCAGTGTCGCCACAATATTAAAATATTTTTGTTGTTCGAATACGTTCCATCTTTTTAATAATTACAATGTCCCTTTCATGGCACTTCTCCCCTGAGTGTCGTATTTTCAGTGGCGCGTCAAGGTAGCCACTTATGAATTTATTATTTATCCAAGAAAATTACGTTTTTATACATCCACTTTATTATATAAATATCACTGTTAATTTGAAACGAATTTGAGAACTCAACTCGGGAGAAAAAAATTGAGTTAAACTTTTTTTACTTCTTTACTTCTTTATTGTTACTACACTTAACGGTTAGCATTACTTTTCGGGGTAGACGAATCAACACAATGGTTAATCAAATTTGCTGAATATTTAGTTTAGTTTGATACGAATAAAGTATTACAAGAACATTAAAATTATGATGAAAGAATTAAGGCAATCAGTTTGCCACATGCAACCAACCCAAAAATTGAGTTCGCTCAACTGGATTCTAGTTGTTCCGATCGACATTTCTTTATCGTCTACGTTTCGCCAGATGAAACTGCATAGGCGCGATAAACCCGTTTGATCGCAAAGAATTGCATTAGCCCGAATGGAACCTTATTGGGCAAATTTTCCGATATGGAAAAGCCATTTTCCTGATCCATTAGAAAGATTTAATTGTATCTGTTTGCACCGTAGGGAAACTGATTTGCGGATAACGTAATAACGGGAATGGAAATATCGATTTCTATAACCGGCTGTGCGATGGTTCCGTTCTCGATGGCGTTTAATCGTTTACTTTATTGCGCGGCAGTGCGCGATACACAAACACTCGGTACGTATGCAGGATGCCTCGCGGCGAGCGCTTCCGCGAGAGACGATACGCATCTGTATTGATACGTTGTTTCTTCATTAATTCGGTTTTTGTTGATGCCGAAAAACAAAAGCGAAGAAAAGGGGAAGCTTCGCCGCCGCGGGAAGTACGTACGAGGAGAATTTTCTTTAAACTTCGCGGGCGTTATCAGGTTTTCACCGGCTCTGCGGGGAAACGCGCGTCCCCCCAGTTATTTAGCGTCGGGAAAAGAGACGCTATGCATCCCAAACATTCTCATTTCTCCTCGCAACATTTTCGCAGATAAGCGGGCCAATAAAACGAGCCGCGCCGGGACCGAAAATCTCTTTCGACCTTTTTATTCCATCGTTCTTTGTCTAGAGGCTTATGTACTTATTGTGCCTTATTCATTGCGATGTTTCGTCGCGAGTTTTATTACGTGCGCCGCACATTTTTCTTTTCATAAGATCGGAGAATGAGAAAGGGCATATTTTCAGGAATCATCAAGGTCGCTTTATCTCAACGCTCCTTATTTTCTTGTCGTCTCCACTGTCGTTTCATTAAAAAAAAAGAGTATCAGTCAGGCGGCGCAATATATAAAAATAATGGACAACCCCGCGTGCTCGACAGTCTTGTCAAATCACAGAGAAGCGTAAGTTCCCCAAGGAGCTTCCTGCATTGTCGATAACGCGAAGCTTCTCGCCCCGGACTGACGTCTAATCGCAATTCCGCGTTACGATCGTCCATTGACGATAACCCCGCCGCACGCGAAGCATAATTTCTCGGCCGCGATATATATGCGCTGTACTCTCTGGCCCCGCTATAACCGTACAATAATACGGTAACTTGGTACGCGCGCGCACAAGCGTCGCGAACTTGCTCGAGCGTTTCCAGCGGGGTGAAGCGAGGCGAGCGCAAAGCCCGTCTGTGTGCGGAATAACAATGTTCACGTATTTTCCTTTGTCATACTTATTTGCTAGTCCTGACAATTCCGCACCTGTTTGCGCCGCATTATAGTCATGGAGCTTGACGGGTACGCTGCGAGAAATGAGTAAACTTCCAGTCAGGCTTCGCTAAAGTGCGCGCGCACGTGGCTTTGTTTACCGTCGCGTTCCTCTTTTGCGCGGTTGTGGAACTATGGATAATAACAACACTGATAATTTGACGTGGACTAACGAGGGAAAAGTCCTCCTCCTCTTTAGATGAGATGAGATCTAATGGATTCCAACAAAGGTGATCGCGTAAGGCCGGTTTCTACATTAGTTGCAAATCGCAAGATCGTAAGAAAATTTACCAATTACAGTCGATCGTTG
>NW_022639464.1:757760-777385 GCF_010583005.1 Odontomachus brunneus
GATGAGATGAGATCTAATGGATTCCAACAAAGGTGATCGCGTAAGGCCGGTTTCTACATTAGTTGCAAATCGCAAGATCGTAAGAAAATTTACCAATTACAGTCGATCGTTGTTCTTACGACCAAAGAAGAATTGACTGTGATTGGTCAATTTTCTTGCGACTTTGAGACTTGCAACTAATGTAGAACCGGCCTAACCTCGTGCTCCTCGCGAACATGTTCGAATCCGATGTCTTCAACCCTTCAGGGTCCACAGTACGCATAATTACATTCATTTTGAGTCTTCACCGAATTTTTTATATTAACAATAATGATTTTTCGTCGATATAATATTATTGATCTATCTTGGATAATAGAGTGCTATATATTTTTCATCTTGATCCTGTGAAAAAAGTCTCGTTGAAAAACCCAATATAGCGACCATGTGCAAAGCCGAATCGTTGACGCTCGAAATTGTATAAAGTTTTGCGAAAAGAGTAAACAAATATTATTTTCTCAATTCCCCTTGAAAGGATGCTGAAAACTTTACCAACAATATACTGACGTTTTTATGGAATGTTTCCGTCATATTGAATTACCAATGCTTTTACGTAATGAAAATAAATAGGAGCATTGCTCAATATGTGATTGCTTCATATGTGAAAAGCGAAAAAAAATGTTAATGTAATTTCAAACTGTCAATTAGCGTAATACTTGCCTACTCCGAAAGTTCTACAGCTTGTACACGAAGAGAATATTGTAGTAAAAAATTATAATACACTTTTAATACTTCAAAAATAAACTGGCACTATGATGAAAATAATAAAACACAGTAAAAATGAACATAGTAAAAATTACTATAAATGTAGTAAAAATTATCATGTTTATAGTCATTTTTACTATGTTTTCGACCTCTGTATTATGTATTATAATTTTTGTAATAGTGTCAGTCTACTCCCGAACTACTAAAATTTCGTAATTTAATAATTAATAATTATTAATAATTTTTATATTGTAATTTTTACTACAATATTCTCTCCGTTTACGTACCGAGAGATGTTCCAAATAGAAAAAATTTTCAAGAACATTACTGTAACTTTGCATTTAAATTCAGAAGCTTAAGAATATCGGAAAAGTTTGCAGAAAGATTTCTACACATGTGTGATTAGGTTTTCTGCTAGATATGGTAAAAGTTCTGTACAAGAAATACGAAAGGGATAGCGTGATTGAATTAATGATCGTTTATGCGTTATCGACATTGTTCGTCATCGAGCATCCCCTTAAAGCACAAGGTTAGAGCTTTTATGTTCATTGTGTACGCGAAGAGTTAAAAACTATATTTTCCTCACTCGTGTGCCTGTAGATTTCTCGGTTAGGGCATAAATTCTCTTGGAAATCGCACGTATATAAATGTAACTTCGTTAATGATCACGAGCGTATTTTCATGTCCACCGCGAAACCAAAAAAGAAAGAACTATACGAGAGAGGAAGGTACATATAAGGAAAGTAAATCTCTTCTTTTTATCGCTGCGTCCTGTTCCCTCTGTATTTTTCTTTACAACTCGATCTCTGAAGCACGCTCTCCTTCTCCGTATCTCTCTCTTTCTCTGTTTTGTCGAAGTTAAGAGCCGAAAGTAAAGCCTTAATAAAAGATTTAGAGGTCGACAAAATACGAGAATTTTGCCGAGTGTCGAGGATAAAGGTGAGAAAATATCGCTACATTATTGCCGTAGCTTACGTAATCTTTCGAGGACCCGCCGCTCTTCCTTCGCGATTTTTTACTCTCATACTCAACCATAATTTTCCTCGCCCTTGTGCACGAGATCTCCCTTCTTTTCCCTTTGATACCGAGCCCCGAGCTACAGAAGGCAACTTTCTTCTCCCCTCCCCGAGTTTTCTTTATTCCACCTGTTTACACCGAGGCCGTTCTTAGAAATAACACTTTGTATGTATTCCTACACCCGCCTGTGCTTCGCCAGTCTGTGCCTGCCTCGAATTATTACGGTGAAAGTTCGGGAAAAGCCGGGGAAAGGGGATGAGCCGTAACAAGGGAGGAAAGATGCCGTGCATGGCTTCTTCTTCTCATATGTGGTATTCTATAAATAAAACGTATGTACATATGTGTGTGTGTGTATCCATGTATATGTTTGTATGTAACTCACGCGTGAAATAGCTGGCATAAATTCCGCAGACCACACATCCAAATTCACTTCGATAGCTCACGGTGGAAAGCGTCCGCTTATTCCCAGCCTCTTTCGGATCGTATTATTCTCCCGAGTTTCTACTTTTTATTTCTCAGCCTCTGCAATTCGCGAAATATTCTTGAAATGTATTTTTAACAGTCTTCAAGTTTAACATAACTTATCTCTTCACAACTTTACGTGTAACTTTGGAAACGATCCCACTTCGACATTGGTACTTTTCCGATATCGATTCTATTTTGCATTGTTGGCTTGTGATCATCGTTAAAAGAATTTATTTTTATAGTGATTTCTTTTTATAATATGTCGGATAACGACATATTCAAGGTTATGAAATCGAAATCAGTAATATCAATGAATAATGGAAAGACAATAATAATTACCTAGGAAATTAAATTATCCAGGATGTCCGACGACATGGGAAAATTCTCGTATATATTAGGTCCAATTAGATACAATATTTTACTGCCATTTTGCAAACAACTACGTAAAATTTTGAGTTACTGATTAAAGAAGATTAGCGGATAATCGCGCGCTGCGCAGATGTAACGATAATTGCGATTTCCATTATGTGCTTGTACATTAAGTTAAACTGAATAAAAAGTTCCTCCATTTTTCAAACAATCACATAAAATTTTAAATTATTAATTAAAGAAGATTAGCGAATAATTACGCTCAATCGTTTGCCAATTTTTTTAATCAGCAACCCGAAATTTTGCGTGATTGTTTGAGAAATGGTAAAAAGATATTTTAGTTAATCTAAACATACTTTTGACAATCTCGTGTCAGACACCCTGTATACACTTTCATGTTATCAATCTCTCTCAATTGTATTCAGATTTTCGAAACGGCACCGATCTGTTTTCTTTCAGGTCGCCAAAACACGGAGATTAAGTTCAATTCCGATGGAGACGCTTATGGATTTTACAACATCTATCAATATCAGAGAAAAGAGGAGGGTCGCTTCGATTATACCCTCATCGGCACGTGGAAGGAAGAGTGAGTAGCGGCCTTCGATTCAGATGGGATCGGCAGACTTTGCCATTTGTCGTACGGGTTGCACAAACGATAGCATTAATCTTCAGCTCCTTCTCTTTTTCTCTCTTTCTCTCTCTCTCTCCAGTAACCCCTCTGTAACGCATAACGTTACTAGTTTAATCTATTCTCAAAATCGACGCGACTGCCGTCGGTTACCAGGTTTTTCCTTTTTTTCTTTTTCTTACGATACGAGCGTCTGTAGAATTGTAAAGCAAATTGAGGTACTTCGAATTGCTTTGAAATGTTTTGCATCTCGCATTCTACCTCTGTCAGAAGTATATGTTCTTTTCTATTTGTATCGTGAAGTACTCTTTTTTCATATTCTTTGCTATAATATGACGCATAATAATTTGCCTAAATGTGTTCAAAATCTATTCATCATAGTTAAAAAAAGGAAAATTATACACACACACACACACATATATTATTTATAGTAATCGCAAATATATATCTGCATTTATTGTTTTATTATATATTTGTTACGTATGCATATGTGCGAGCAAATATATAAATTAATTTCTAAACTTATAATTATAATTTTGAAATATAACACAATTCATAATCCTTATTCATAATTCCGAGTTTCAACGAGTTGGAAGATTTTCAAAGTAAAGCGCTCATGATTGATTAACTTCTCTAATATCGTTGCAGCAGAGAGCGGGAAGCTGGAGAAATTTATTTAGTTTGCATAATGCAGCCCGTCGACAATGGCTTCAATGTGTACAGCAGGTAAATCCTGCGACACGTCCAGTGTATTAATTAGGGATTAATTTACTTCCTCAGGCTCAGTCTGGACATTAACATGACACGATGGGCGACCGGCATCGGCGAGTTTCACATTCCCCGTAGCATGTGCAGCGAAAACTGCCCGATGGGACACGTCCGCAATTTTGTAGTAAGTGTATACTGTTCAATCAGCGTAGTAACGCCGCACAATGAATCGAAAGTTAGGAGAGAGAGACAGAGAGAGAGAGAAAGAGACTGGACATTGCTCTTTCGCAAACTATATGCGGCAGCTGAAGCTTTATAATCATGAATATATAAATATAAAACAAGGAAGAGCGTTTAAGAGCCTAAGCACAGCCTAAATAGTGCAATTAAAAACTTTACATAGATACAAATATATTTATATGTTTCGACTCTTTTTGGGTCCTCTTCAGAAGGAAGAGGTTTTCTAAAAAGAGGTCTTCTAAAAAGAAAACTCAAAAAGCGTCGAAGCGTATAAATATATTTGTGTAATATATTTGTTATATATTTGTTAACAAATATATTTGTTTGTAACATTTTTGATTGCACTATTTAATCTGTGCTTCTCTTAAACACCCTTCCTTGTTTTATTTCTATTTGATTGTTAAATTTTAGAGCCAATTTATTTAATTTTTAATAATGAATATATAAGTGTGTATTTTAACAAATTAGATAATTTTCACGTGCAATATTCATCTTAAAACCCCAAACATAGGTAAAATTTTCACCCGGATCAACTTCTCGGACGTTACCGTTCTTAAAAACGCGTTTTTTTCACTATAACTTTTTTTATTTCATTGAATCGCAAAAACATCAATACATTTTTTGCACTCATGTCTCGACACATATGGATCCGCTAAGAAATGTTCAGCGAATATTTTGACGACATAATCTCGTCGCTCTTTTAATTAGATTGACGCGAGGAACCTCCTCGCACATTCACAAGATCTGGCAGATAAATTTTACGAATAAATCGTTGACCGGAAAGTTAGTGGTCAAATAGAGGCTGCTACATTAACCGAATGCATTTACTAAGTCTATTAGAGTAACACCCGTTAATTCCCGCTAATATCTCGTCCGTTATGCCGAGGTTCGTCCGCGGTTTATCTCCGCGGCTCAGAGGTAATCTAGCAGTATCATGAAAACAATGCAAAATCCATCGCGGGCGGCCACGCTAATGCAAAATACAAGTATTATTACGTCATTTAATAATCCTCAACATGAGATGCATCGTCCTTGTTTCATCATAATTTATGAAACGTACGATTCTCTTTCATCCTCTTCCTCCTGCCCTCTTTCTCTCTTTCTCTCTCTCCCTCTTTTTTTCTCGTTCTCTTTCATACAGAGCGAGAACAAACAACGCAGCGTGATAAACCCGAACTCGCAGTACTTATTAATTGAACGTTAATTCGGATGAAAAGCACCACACTCACAACCACAGGGATTGCACATCGACGTATAATTCAGCGTACTTCACGCAGTTTGTATAATTAAATTCTAACATGCGTTTTGACTGAAATTCCGCGTCCGAGGAGTCCTGCTGCACAATTCCCATAAACTCCGCGATATGCGGAGTTACGTATAATAAAGTGAGCGCGGACTATCTTCTGCCTTGTCTCTCTCTGCTCTCTCCTCCTCTCCCATCTCTCGTTCTCACTTCCTGTCCTCTCGGTGAGCGAAATTTCACGCAAACTAAAGTAGATCTGTAATTGTGCCCCAAACCCGGATTTAACCCTACATAGCGCATAAGCAAGCACTCGCGTATTCTCTCCTCTTATCCTTCTCTTTCTCCTCCTCTTCTTCTTTCCTTCGCGTCGTCCCCAATTTCCCTTCGAACGAACCATACGTGGAAATCGTAAATAACACGCCGGCGGAATAATTGTACAGACCGACGACGCTTTTTGCACATGCGATTGTTTGCCGTCTCTGTAAGCCATGCACCGAAGGTGCATTACTCGTTTCCCTCTTTCCTGTCTTCTCTCCTGTTTTTCTCTCTTTGCATTTCCGATTAAATATTCTCCTCGTTCAGGCAATTACAAGCTCTTTACACACAGAAAAATATATACTGGAAATTCGAGTAAATGTTACACGGAGAGAATATTATAGTGTTCTTTTTCATACAAGTTCTTTTTATTATATTTTTAGTAGTCCAGGAATAGATTGTCAGTAAGATATTTTGATCGGAAATATTTGTTTGTTAATTTCTTATCGAATAATTTCTTTGAGCGTGCGAAGAAAACCGTACATTTACCTCGTTACTTACTTCTCGTCTGCCAAAGTCTCTGAGTTCATCCATCGAATCTCGCGTCAGTGTTTTGGTAGCCTAATTGTTTTCTACCGGCATTTCACGTCACACAATAGATAAGCGCATCCCAGATCCATCGCCTATCCACTTCTGGACTGAAGAATGGGAAAAGTCACATCACTGATTGTCGACTTTAATATTCTCTTAAAGGAAGGGAAGTAATGATTTTTTTTAGCAGTGCAATGATATTTTTCTGTGTTTACATCAGGATTACTTGTCGGAGAAACGCTTTCCCTGATCATCGCATCCCTGTGTCGTGTATCGTTAAATTCTTGCGATTTCGGCGCGTTTAATTTACTCCAGACTGTAAATCTTCATTAGCGGGCCATGCGTTGCGGGGGTGGAGCCGTATTCGCATGCCCCGGAGCGTTCAGGTCCCAGGGGTTACGACCCACTTCGGCTCGTACGGTTAGTGAGGTGCTGTCTGAGTGCTGTCCGAGATTGGTCAAAGTGTCCCGTTAACGTTCCGTTATCGGGAGTTAACGACACACGCACCGAACTTTCTCCAAATCGCCGGCTTGACACGACGGCTCGCTTCTAGAACAGCGTATAACGCCGTCGATAATTGTCCGCTCATGGCCGGTCGATGTCGAGGGCAAACAAGAAGAAGCCGATATCGCGGCAAGTTGCGGCAGCCGGAGGCATAGTCGAACGTCGCTCATTATACCTGCAACCCGTGCTACCCCGACTAATTAGTCTCGGGATCATGTTAAAAAAACCTAAAAATAAAGGAGAAGAAAGAGAGAGAGAATATATTCGTTGGGATTATTACTCAGCCGTTCCTTTTCCTCTATTATGGAGCCAGACATAATGCGATCTTCTCACTGACCTGAGTAGCTGAAAGAGTTTCTCCATTCATGTCGACTCTTTCTTCTCCTTGAAAGTATTGTAAAACCGATTTTTTAAACCTCGTTGAGCCACGCGGGTTCTATCGAGGTGGTATTTTCGCTCAAAGGTAAGGGTTTCCACAGAACTTTTAAAATACAAACGACCCGTGTGTCCGTACCCGTAACGTGCTATCGGCTTTTCTATGCGTCCTTTGTATCCTAGTATATTTACTTCGCTACTTTTAATTAACGTCGTAGCAACTTGGATGTTATAAGGTAAACGGTGATGTAACCGAATGTTTATGCACACATTATGTAAGACTAATAAAAGCCTGAGTCGTGGGCAAATAAGTACTTAAAACAAAGCACAAAGGTGCTGATGCACCGTTTCTCATCAAGCTTCAGTAAAAGCCCAACATTTATTAGGACCAATGATTTCTAGTTCTTCGCACATCGTTTTCGAAGATGTAATGTAATATAATATGATATGTGTGATATCCTGTGGGTCAAATTGTTCAAAGGACAGATCTGCCGAACAATCAATAGCCATAATAGCGTATTTACACATGATTAGAAATCATTAGGTTATTTTAGTCTACTAAGTGTTAAGACATCATTGATATATATTTTGTGAAACAATAAATTAATATCTTTTTTGTTGTTTTCTGGGCTATTTATCGGTATTTTCAAATTTTTATGATTTTATGTACAGGATGAGGCAATACCTACTAACTTGGTAGGTGAATAACTTCGCTATTTCAAGAAAGTGCCTACAAAAGTTTTATGGTTTCGAAGAAGATATAACGCAGTGACAATGATTCTCTTGTAATGGAAAATTACTGAGGTAAAATTATCGGAAAATGAATACAAGATATTTTATATTTTATTCTGATTCTCTTCAGTATTTGTACGTAGAATGATCAGGGGAATTGATTTGTTTTAGGAAAACTATATGATTACATTTCAGAAATTTAAGGTGACCTTGAAATTTCCTATACATCTCCATTCACAAATGAATCATTGTCATTATATTCCGTCTCTTCAGAAGTTATAAAACTTATTTTCCTGTATCATTCGAAATCACGGAGATATCCAATATGACAATAATTAATATCTCATTTTACATATTATCTATTGAGACCTTACGTATTGAGAATCTTACCTAATTACCTAATTATCTCATTAATTTAATTACCTTATTATTGTTATTTACAATAATATCTAAATATAGGGATAATAAAAGCTGATTGCTATAAAAAGAATCCGAAATGGAACCGAAACGTATGAAATAAAATAAAGCTTAAATGGAAAAATTTTCACGTTAATAAAACAGTGGAATTATATAAACATATCAAAATGTCCATTATGTTATAAATTTTCGCGCCGTAAACAACGACCAGCTCTTATTTATCCTGTATGTATATTATTATTGTTATTTACACAGATGGCAAACAAAACTATCTGTTTCTATCAAACTATTTACTCTAGTTAAGATATCACGCGTACACGACATGTTTCCTTTTATATATTCGTATCATTCGATATTGTGTTACGATCTCTTTGCAGAAACGAGAGTTTTAACTTTAGAAATGTTTAGTGGGTACAATATCGTTATTTACGGAACTCGTTCTCAAATTTTGATTCTGCTCGTAGATAATACTTCCTCCTTTAATTTCCAACTTAAGTACCTTTCAACTTCAATTTAAGTTGTTTAAATTGCCTGGCTTCTGTGTTTACCGCTACAACTGCTTCAATCTTATCATTTTTACACGATTCACTCTCAGAGTGGGTTGATGCAAAGATGATTATTTGCGGCCAACGAGCTATAAACGTTCTTCGTTAACGTCATCATTTTATTTTCAAGCTTTTTATTCCTCTCTTGGTAAATACCAAGAAACCTTTATTTCGGCTTGAGTATGCCCTAAAAGCCGAAGGGAGAAAATTGAACTCTACCAATTCACCAAAATTCATTTCGCCGCCGTCTGTTTACCCGTCTACCTTGCGGTTGCTGCCGTCTTCATTCTATCATTTTGCCGCAATTTGCTTTCGGAATAAGCTCATGCGCGATTTCAAAGACGATCATTCGCGCGACTAATCAACAGCCACAATGACGACGGAAGAGAACTAGTTGGTTATGATGAAAGTTTCACGACGTTCGTTATAGACTCTCGTTAGGGAAGCCGACAGTCAACCCCGGCGAAAAGCCACGAGAAGTGGTGCAATTTTGCGCCCCGGCTTCCGCGATTGCTCCACTAAACTCCTCATTGTTTGCGTAGCATCCCTATAAATTCTCTGTGCACCGCTCCGCGTTAATTCATGCGAGCTCCAGGTGGATAGAAGAGAAAATTAGGAGAACAATAGTTGAAATAATTACGGTATATTCATAATCTCCTTTGAACAGCTTGGGCGACAAAAAAATATACAAGATGTCCCAGTTTTTGCGACTTTCATTTATACCGATTTATTCAGGTTTTCTAAGCAATTTGGAATTAATTCTTCTTCATTGAAAAGTCGTTAATCGCGTTACTCGCGATTTTCAATTTTTATCACAGCATATCTTTCTAAGGCCCGAAGTAAAATTCTGTTTAAGTAAAGTCCATTTCAAATTAACAGAGGAAGGCAATTTTGTTATCCATTTGATCGTTTGGAAGTATAGTTTGCGAAAGCTCCACTGTTTTGATTGTTTCGCCAAATTTGGTGAAATATAAACGAAACGAAAGATTCTGTTTGAAATCACCAGAATTCTGCTTAAGTCAACAGGATTCTGGTTAACCAAACAAGATTTCTGTTGAACCAGAAGCTTGTTAACTTGAACAAAATTCTAATAACTTTAATCGGAATTTCTGATTTGCATCTGTTTTACCAGAAATTTGTTGAATTCAACCAAACATTTCTTTCCATCTAGAAACCATTGATTCCTCAGGAAAAATAACTCTAAATTGCTCAGAGAATCTGTCAGCATAAATTAAAATCTCAAGAACATCTTACGTACATACACACACACACACACACACACTTTATTAGTCGGCCTAAATTCAATTGTTTAAATTGGATTTGCGATTCTGCACAATACAAAGTGCGTATGATAACTGCAACACGCTTAATAAAGTTTGTTAATTAAGCGAACTTAAAATAAATGTCGCGCGATGCGTTTAAAGCATGGGTCGCTGCACTTTTCGCGCCAGCTTATGCGTTATGTAAACGACACAGAAATAGAACACTCGATCAAACGCGATGATGATGATTGGCAGATACATAGACACGATTCGTTAAACCCGAAGTAATTAAATAATTAATTAATTGCACCCGAGGGCCGACAATCACGTCGCAAATCAAATTTATTCGCTGCCCTATTGAAGAGCACGCCTGGCAATAGCCAGGCAATCGGTAAATGTTGCTATAATGACAATTAGAACGGTAATTACCATGGCGTTTCACTCATTTCTACTTAGTCGCGCGCGCTCAATTTGATCCGCTTGTCGAATTGTGCGATTCACAGAGATTACAGTGATTACAAGTATTTTCATCGCGGCAATGTTAATGGCGGTGATGGGAACGTGACTGTCGGTGTCGTTGACGTATTACTGCAATCAAAATGATAAACAACATTGCATATCAACATCTGTCAATAGCGGTTCAGACAGTAACGAGCAAGTCGCGAATCGGAACTGGAATTATTCTTAGCTAGCATGATCATTTCTTGGTATTATTCAAGAGTAATGGCGTTTGCGTTCAATTAGACTTGTGAAACGTATTTCCATCTCTGAAAGAGAGAGAGAGAGAGAGAGAGAGAGAGAGAGAGAGAGAGAGAGAGTTTGCGTTCGAAAAGTAGTTCGTAGTAGTTCAATTCATATATTTTGTAGAAAATATTGGCACTTGACCAAACTTCGTGATATCATTTTTTTGTAAAAAATACAAATTGTAACAACGATATTTTATTTTAACATTTTAATTTTGGTCAAGCGAGGGAGCACGTACGCTTGATGCTTTTTTATCTTCTTTTTTTTAAGGAAGTTATTCTGTATGTATATATATTTTACACAATCCTACAGATTTGTTTTAAAGAGTTTCCATATTACAAAATAACAAGATCAACTAAAACTTATTTTATATAATATTGATTATAACGTCTAGGAGATGTGATTCTAATGCAAGAGATTAATAAAAAAATATTAATACATATAGTTAGTATCAATGTAATATGATGTGTTAATTAATATGTGAATAATATTCTTTATCATAATTATAATTTTATTAATTATTAGTTATAATCATGCATTTACTGCGTTAACTCTTACTTGTCTAGTTTCACTATGCGATTGTACATCAGAGAGCCTTTCCAAAATTCCAAGAAATATTAAGGCTCACTTCCACAATTTACTTTAACCGAAATTTAAATTGTTAAGAGTTTATTCAGAAAAACTTGCATGTACGTATTACAAAGATATGAAAATTGTTGAAATAATTATTTAAAAAATTATTAGAATACTTTATTTCTTTATTAATTTCCTCTAATTGTTCTTTTCAATAAATGTTTAATTTCAGGAAATATTACAATCTGTAATTAATATCCTTTGTAAGTCTAAAATGATTATAAATTTATATTCCATATTAAACAATTAAATTATATAAATAATGACATATATATCTCTCTCATGTATTATATTAAATTCTATCGTAAGATATATTTTGTATGTAAAAGTAAATTTTTTTATATAAAAAAGTAAGTTACTTACATACGTTAAGAAAAAATACTGGAAAATTTATTTTTGGAATAAAGTTTATTTCTGTGAAATAATTCGTCATTATTTATATAATTTAGTCGTACAATATGTAATACAAATCTGTAATAATTTTAAACTTATAAAAAATATCGAATATAAGAAATTATAATATTTTTTGAAAATCTATTTATTGAAAAGAGCGATTAGAGAAAATTAATAAAGAAATAAAAATTATTCTAATAACTTTCTTTCTATATTCATATGCACAAGGAACTTGACTAATATAAAATGTGTCTAATATAAGAGGCATCCTTTTACTGTACGGATCAGTTGATCCTTATGCATATGCAATATGTGATTTTGCAAGTTTGTCTAATTAAGTCTTTAACGAATTACACTCCAACTAAAGTAAGTTGTAGAAACAAGCCTAAGAATCGCTGAGACAATACGTCTCGCCGTTCACTGTACTGCAAATGCATAACACGCTTCGTGATGTCGACCTGCTCTCACACAATTTTGTTCTTGCGAAATATCTCCTCTTAATGGTCACCACTCGCTCCGCATGACTCCGTTCTTGCGCCGCGTATTCCTGTCGTTGATATTTACGATTATTATTCGGGCAAGCGCGCGCGAACTCGAATAATTTTCGGTTAGTTTCGAGCCACCGCGACGAGACCGTCGGTATCACACTCAGCGAGGACCATTCGTCATTTTGTGGCATAGCACGTACAATTCGACACAAGTTGACACTAATAAGGGAAGCGTGTTTCACTCGGCGGCGAAGCTATCTTTGCCTCGTGCAGCCGTCGTAAATAATCCCGCGCCCGCGTAAATAATTTGTTTGTTTGTTTGTTTGTTTGTCACGGTGAGCAAACGTCAATGCGGGGATCTCGTCGAGCTAACGGGACTCGATATTTTTCCGACGGTTGCATGTAGAAATGGATTGTTTCCCTTTGCGCATATACCGTGAGTGAACAGAGTTGCGTCACGTTGGAGCGCAAAACTCTCCAGCTCGCTATTTTTCAAGCGTTTAGACGGCAACAGTTACCGACAAGCGTCGCTTCTTGCCGAACGAAATCCACTTGTCTGGCAACTCAAGCTCCATACATAGTATCCTGCACTTACAACTGCTCGTAGAGCTCGCTCGTCGCTTCGTTGATTGCGAGCACCCCTTTCGTCAGGACTTGATCCTTCCGCGATTTATACCCGGCGCACGAAGCGCGACGACGAGCTGCTCGATATTTCGCTAACGACGCCCTATCCATTTCGCTAATTTTATAATTAATTCGAGCCAGTAATTCAGTGCAATATACATTAATCAACTCGAATTGACTTCCTCGATAAACATTTGTGCATTATTATTGGTGTCACATTACCTCGATAACAATTATGATTAATAAATTCGTTATAGCTACAGTTGACCATATCAAGCGAGACGAGCACTTGCAGTTTGTAGTTGATAATTATTTTCTCACATTGGTTCGACTTACTATTTCATGCAATCATAAAAAAACCGATCATTTTCTATCGCATTCGACATAACGAATTCTTACAATGCAATTTCGAATCGCTTACTCTTAAGGTGGAAGTCTTAATTCCAGTCCAGTCTTAACTCTGTCGATGCGAATCTATTTTGCTTGCGTAAGGTGAATGTCCCAATTAACGACCGTAACCCGATTTGTGACAATTTCATCCGTTTTATCTAATAAATTCATTAATACGGGTCTACATTTATCTTGAATATGTATTTTACTTTAAATTTGCTATATTGTGACAAGTTTCGAATAAAATCAAGAATCACGGTAAATACTGAAAAATAATTTTATAAATGTTTTGTAACTAACAGTAACAGCTCAAACTTGCCGACATCTTAGAGTACAGGGTGTGGCTCCAAAATCCGGACAAATTATACATTTTTTCTAAACATATTTTTTATTGCAAAAACGAAAAGATTTACAAAATTTTTTTAACCACATTGTTTGTAAGGCCATAAAGAACACATTTACTCAATATATCCAGTATATTCATCTCAAGATATTCCAGTAATGATTGATTATTATTTTTTATTAACAAATTTATATATTTTTTTTATTTTCACGATGACTTTGTCATTAATTAGGACATTTACCTTACGTCACAAATTAGGTTAAAACTATACTGTCATATTATTAAATATCTCTCTCAGCCATCTTGAAGAAATATAGATAAAATCGAATCTTCCCACGTAAATAAAAAATATTACATAACTGAAACCCCAAATGTTCAAGTTTCCCAACAAAATCAATTTTATTTACTTATCTAAACACGTTTTAATTGATTAATTTACTTTCACGAAGTTACTTGGAGAGCTATTCGTGGAAATGGACCTGTTCGTGGAAAAGGATCCTGGAATATTTTTGCAAAATTCTCTTTTCCCCAATCTGGAGAATGTCGATTCAATCAGAATCCATTCCGAACAAGTTCGCAATAGCTTCCTCGGTTACTAATTGGGACATTCATCTTGTTGCAGTTTTGCAAACGTCGCGTTTACGTCGTCATTTTTTCCAAAAAACCATCTGCCCGCAGGAAGCGTGCTGTTGGAGCTGCGTCGCTTGCCGGGAGGACGCTTATGTGTACAACGACACGTGCAAGAATTGTTACCCCGGCTACGCGCCAAATTCCACGATGACCGGCTGCATCAAGCTCACCGCGGAAGTTATACCCTGGACGAGTCCTTGGGCGCTAGTACCGTTGATCTTCGCGTCCATCGGGATCCTCAGTACCCTCTTCACTACCATCGTCTTCATACGGTGAGTCGCATTTTGTTCAACGTCTTCTCATCTTTCCTCCTTTTTATCTCGTACACTCGAGATATTGTATTTCCAGCGTGTTATATCTCGACGACGAGATTCCTCCTTTGGGGAAGGGGGAATATAGCCTTCGCGATACATACCGACGATCAAAGATGCGAACGAGCGAAAACGCACTCCAATATCTTTCTTTGTAGTAAAAACGAAGAGGGATTGAGTGCGAAGTAACGTCATCGAGAATGAGAGCTTAAAGAGGTCCAAAGCCGGCGCTTGCGAAGTGAAAATTTAATCAAAGGCTTAATTAACGAGCTATTAAACTTACTTAATTAGAGGAAGTAAAAGGTTCGACGCACTGAATTACAAATGCGCAAGGGGGGAGTTTTTAAGACTCAGACCTCAATTTTCTTTTTAAACTCTACTCGCGTCGACAAGTTAACTCAGAAATTAGACGCGCGTGACTTTTTATGAGAGATATAATTAACAACTTGAATTAATTGTCGGGTCTCTGTTGATGTTTAAAAAGTATCATATGCTTTAATATCAAAGACTCTGAAAACAATTCAAAATTACAACGAAAAAAAGTTTTCACTCGCTCTGTCTGTACGAACAAGCAAAGTTAATTGATGGTATTTTTGCAAACAAAGCCTGACGTGTATCGTTAACTCTCTACAATGTATGTACAGAAAGGCGTGAAAATTATTAAAATAATTTTCGTTCCTTTATATATGTTAGTTTTCCCTAATTTTTTTTCCAATAAATGTCTAATTTTAGGAAATATTATAATTTGTTATCGATATTCTTCTTATAGGTTTTAAATGATTACAGGTTTGTATTACATAAAATATATAAAATAATGACGGATTATTTCACAAAAATAAACTTTATCCCAACAATAAATTTTCCGGGATTTTTTCTTAGTATATAAGTAATCCATTTTTATAAATATAAAAATATTTATTTTTACCTACAGAATAAATCTTACAATTAAAATCTAATATAATATATATTATACATTATATATATTATTAAAAGTAATAGTGTGTAGGCTCTATAATGTTACAAACAACGACGAAGAAAGCAAAAGGCAGTAAGAACCAAGGCATTGTATATATAATATGATATATATCCGTTATTTACGTAAGTTAATCGTCCAATATGTAATGCAAATCATTTTAAATCTATAAGGAATATTGATATCAGATTGTAATATTTTCTGAAATTAAGCATTTATTAAAAAGAACAATTAGATAAAACGAAAAAAGAAATCAAAATTATTTTAATAATTTTCATACTTTTGTAATTTTGAAATATATTCTTTAACACCTATTTCGTGTGTTTATCATTGTATAGCTTATAACAACAATATTACCATCGACCAATCTATTTATAATAATTATTAATTCCTATTACTCACACCAAAGTGGATGTTATTTAAAGATAATGAAATATTAATGAATTTGGAATTTAATTATATTCCATAATTTATACTTATATTCCATAATCAAAAATCTACTTTTTCTTGCAATATCGTTTTGTTCGACAAAAACGAAGAGGATAAAGAGGATACATAACTTGAGACGTCACATTTTTTTGACATTTGACTTCGCCTTCAATCCTCTTATGGAACCTTCGTACTTGCGCAATTGCAGATTCAATCGCACCCCGGTGATCATGGCGTCAGGTCGCGAGCTCTGCTACGTCCTGCTGGTCGGCATTCTCTCGTGCTACGGCATGAGCTTCGTCATACTGAGCAGGCCGACCACGTGGAATTGCACGTACTTGAGAATCGGCCTCGGTCTCTGTCTCAGTATATGCTACAGCGCGATCCTCACGAAGACCAATCGCATATCGCGGATATTCAACCAGAGCACGAAGAGGATCAAGAGGCTCTCCTACACATCGCCGAAGAGCCAAGTGGTAATAGCTAGCGGTGAGTACGAGTTGCACTCACCTCGGTAAACACGCCGACGAGCCAACCGGATCGAGAGGATAATTGCGCGCCGATGTTTGACGCAACGATGAAATAAAAGCCCGAAACCGTGCGCGATCGCAAGAAAGGGAATAATGGCCCGGTCCTTACGACGGAGTTTCGTATCGCCACTTCACGCGTAGGAGCCCATCAATTAGGACGATCTGTCAGAGTCTATCCACATTGTCCCGATCACGATTAAGCGTCACACCTTACACTGATCGTCTCATAAGTAGCTGCGTATTTATTAAGAAAAAACGAAAAATAACTTGGCTAAAAAAGAGCTGTAAGACAAAATTTGAATTTGTTAAAGTTTCCACTATATATAAATTGAACTATTATTTTTTCCAACTGCTCATTAGAAAAAGACTGACCATTCGAGAGTTGAGATATTTGAAACTAAAGTTGAGATACTTTTATATACTTTTTATACGTGTTCCTTGGCGTGCTATTTGTAATTTCTACTTTTAATTTCTTGTAAACTAAAAAATTAGAAATTTAATGAAAAACTACTATGATATTGAAGACTAATGCACTACTATTATACACGAATTTCAAAATTGTTGACCGTTTTGGTTGAACAGTACAGCAATGGAAAGTCTTCATAATTTATAGCATACAATGGCACTGCAAAACAGTCCCTCAGACACACAGCGAGACACTATCAGAACACACGAGCGCGCAGAGTCGGTTAGGTGCGCGATCCTGGATTACGTGACTCCCGTTTGTGCAGGGATAACCGCAGTCCAGCTCATCGGCACTACCGTGTGGCTGATAATCGAGCCGCCAGATACCACAGAGATCCATCCGTATCCGCTGTCCGCGGTGCTGACGTGCCGCGTCTCCACGTTCTCGCTGATGATGTCCCTTGTCTACAACATGTTCCTGATACTGATGTGCACCCTGTACGCGTTCAAGACCCGCAAGATCCCGGAGGACTTCAACGAGGCCAAGTACATTGGCTTCACTATGTACTCCACGTGTATCGTCTGGCTGGCCTTCGTGCCGATTTATTTCGGCACCAACAATGACTACAAGGTCTGTGACGAGCCGCAGAGGCGCGAATCACACGAGTGTCCATCACCACGCGAGCCTCACGGCGCGTTTTTCTGTGTTAACATGTAAAGTCGAGCGGACGGCTGCCTACGTTGCAGGTTCAGATCGCGAGCATGTGCATGTGCATCAACATCTCCGCCTCGGTCGCCCTTGGCTGCCTCTTCACGCCCAAGGTCTATCTGGTGCTGTTCCAGCCCTACAAGAATGTTCGCCCGGGACACCCCAACGTACGTACAACACTGGTCTCATTATTCATTCTCATCTAATGAGATGAAGCCCGTCCGGAAAATGAAACAGGGTATCCTACAATTAGAGAGAGAGAGAGAGAGAGAGAGAGAGAGAGAGAGAGAGAAAGAACCAAACGTCCGATAGTGTTTTCTGCGTGGAATTTAGAATCAATTTTAATTATTCAAAGTGTCGGAACCTCGACTTATTAAATTATGAATGCTTCATATTCATATTCAACGCAACATTTTTATGTTGCGTTTTAATGTAAATTCATACGAAATTTTATAATCAAATATTAAAAGACAAAATAGTTTTTTTTATAGGATTTTAAATTTAATCTTGTCACGTGCGTGCGTGCACGGCAAAAATATTTTAACAACATTTTATAGTCCCACTTGTGTAGTCCCCTTAACAAAATTTTATAGTCCCACTTGTGTAGTCCCCTTAACAAAATTTTATAGTCCCACTTGTGTAGCTATTCAAGTACTGAAAGTCGAAGTTTGAGAAAAATGTGGAAGCTATTTATTGGGGTAAAATTGATTTCAAATTTCACGGGAAACGACATTACCACGTTTACCTTCCACCATCCATCCGCAATTTTGTATGTCGCGCTAAAGTCGACGGAGTTTGAAGCACATCCTGCATGTGCGAAAATTGTCTGAACTCTGAACCTTTGTTACATATTTTCCTCCAAACCAATATTTTCTTCCTCGCACGTGCAAATAAATTTTTGCTAGGCACAATCCTCTATCCCATATTAAACACGAGCGCGCAAACAGACGCTTTGCTTTAATGCTTAAGTGAATCGCGTGTGAATCAGCGTTCAGTGTTGCAAATTACAACACAAAAGCGGAAATTGTCAATTCGATCCCGCCGCGTCAACAAATTTCTCTTACAAATCCTTTGTGAACATAACGAACGGTTTATTCCGGACAATCGTTATCAAACCGAAACGGATGCCGTTATTGAAACTGTTTGTTCTAGTTTCCATGCCCTGTCCACGAAAATTGATACCTCGCGCACCACTCCCCAACGTAGCTCTTCGTGCAAAGACCTACTGAGATTTAACTTCACGGTTACCGCGCTATAAAAATTATTTACGCACTCTTCGAAATTTTCCTTTATATATTTATCTTTTTTTTTTGTTTATACGAGGCAACAAAATCGGTCTGACGACACTCTTCAAATCGTATCACGGTAGAGCGACGAATTAATCAAATCCGTGCGCGACTCAGGGGTGCGTTCGAAAACACTGAAAGTCCACGACGGAAAGTGGCTGTGGTGGATGGGCTTGGCGGGGTTAGTGGAGTTGGTATCGAGAGGAGTTTTCGAACAACCATGGAAGAATGCTCAATGTGACATACTACATGTGTGTTGTACAAAATGGCTGATCGAAAGCGTATTTCGACATTAGCTATAATTGCTTCTCAGCAAAATAATAATAAATTAATAAATTTAGTAATTAATTAATTAATTTAGTAATTATTAATTTATAATTTAGTCATCTGGAAAGTTAATTGGTTATATATTCCTCGGTCCGAGAACTCGGATCGATTTCTAGCATCGTGGGCACCAGGCCTAAGGAAATTTATAAACTTATTTATTACTCCTTACCTTTAACATCGTATATATAGACATTTCCCTTGTCATCTTTTTGTATATTTTTTTTAATATCCATGCATAAAATATGACGACCCGGGATTAAATTTTCCATTTTTTTTCACAAATTGTTACTGATTCGTGACTTTTAACGTGCCTCGTAT
>NW_022639464.1:779122-952073 GCF_010583005.1 Odontomachus brunneus
GATTAAATTTTCCATTTTTTTTCACAAATTGTTACTGATTCGTGACTTTTAACGTGCCTCGTATCTCGTAAGAAAATTTCAGAACCTATAAAATACAAAAAGCTTAATAAGCTTTATTTATATTTAAAGACAATATTCTGACAATATACATCACTATAGAAATAAATCTGGCTAACTGCTGTATTTAAATTTTTTATCTTACCGTGATGGCTAATGGTTGTACGAATGTTTCGAAGAACAAAAAACCATATATAATTTAGTAATTTCATACTGTATTGCACTCTTTGCGCACTCTCCACCATCTTCACCGATTCACACCGCGCAAAAGAGAGTGGAGAAAAGTCACACGAGTGGTCCACGGAGTACGGTTTTCGAACGGCCATGGTCGCATGGTCAGTGTGCCCACTAGAGGTTTTCGAACGATCTGAGTGTGACAAAATACACACGGGTGATGCTTTGTAGTAAATTGTGCTATCTAAGATTTGCTTAAGAATTATTTAATATTCTCTATTATCTCAATGATTTATATGAGTTGAATCTATACATATTGAGGTTCAAAGAAATAAGTGTTTAAAAATGAATTAAAAATGTAACATTAACAAAGTACAATTGCCTATAGAGTTTTAGCATTGTATCTCAAAACATCACCCGTGATGTTTTCGAACGCACCCCAGTAGGCACAAGTGTTGAACGGAAGCGCATCCAACCGAAGGAATGAGAGGGTGGGAGGGAGAGAGAGGGAGAGAGAGAAAGAGAGAGATCATCAGCAGGTGGAACCATCTTCTCATCCTGGCGTCGTGCCACAGTCGTAGTTCGCACGCTCGCGCGAGGGTGGTGTCGCGATTTCCCCCCGCCGTCACTATCACCACACTATCACTACCACCATCACTACCACCACCATTGTAAAAACTCGCAGTCGCGAGACCCTTGCTATCGGCAGTGAGGACGCTATAAGATCCATTCGGGCCCTTCCGCAGACGAGCGGAATGCAGAGCAGCAATCGCGGGGCGTACAGCATGCGTTTCGCCGGCGGCCGCAGCCAGACGATGCAGAGCATGACCTCGGGCTCGCGCAGCAGCCCCCCGATGTCCCGCGGGGCGGGACGTGACGAGCGGAAGCATGCGAACGGTGAGACTCAGGCGCTGGCGAGTCCGTCGGTCGAGGAGACCTCCGTTAGCTAGGTCGCTCTCATACACCTCCCTCCCTGTCCAGAGCATCGGGCGAAGATGCGCGAGACCGAGGTGGAGGTGTATATCAACAACAACGGCGACGGCGACGACGACGACGACGGTGGCGGCGACGGCGGCGGTGGCGGCGGCGGCGGCAGAGGCGGCGGAGGCGGCAGTGGTGACGGTGGCAGCGGCGGCCACAACGGCAACGGCGGCCGCGGCGGCGGCAACGATGACGACGAAGAGGAGCGCAAGCT
The DNA here is from genome assembly GCF_010583005.1 of Odontomachus brunneus. Taxonomy (NCBI): domain Eukaryota; kingdom Metazoa; phylum Arthropoda; class Insecta; order Hymenoptera; family Formicidae; genus Odontomachus; species Odontomachus brunneus. The sequence continues at coordinate 780,549 of NW_022639464.1, forward strand.
GTCGATTGTTCAGGAGCTGCCGGAGCTCACGGACACCGCCAGTCCGCCGCTGAGCTTGGCGTGCCTGTATGAGAGGAGTCAGGGTGAGCCGCGTCGTCGCGACTCCAGGCGTCATCAGGTGACGGATTTTCCTCGCTTTTGACGCCGCGATCCCGATCGTCCTCTCTAGGAGGACATCCGCGTGTAATCGGGCGTTTTATCTCAAGAGAGATAGAGAGATAGAGAGAGAGAGAGAGAGAGAGAGAGAGAGAGAGAAAGAGAAAGAGAGCAAGCTATTGCGTGATGTAGATGATCTATGGTCGATCGCCGATCCTAATCCGCATACTCTTCTGCTTTCTTCTCGAGCCGGGCGAGTCGACGCGCGACGATCGCAACGGACCGATCAGCAGCATCTCCGAGAAGATGGAGGCGCGCGCGAGGGAAACGGAAGCGTCGTGCCCGAACGACGAGCAGATTCTCAGTTACTGCGACTCACCGACCTTCTCCGAGTTCTCCTCGTAGTGTTCGGATGACGGTCACCTCGGGGAGTCGCGACGGGCTCCCGTGGGCGTTCACCTTGGAGCTCGCGGCCCAACGAGATAAAGAGAGAGAAAGCCGTTCTCGCCGCACTCTTAGCGTCAGCGTTTTATAAGAGCCGGACGTTTTGTATCTTCCCGCGAGGTGTGAGTGAGTGTGAGTGTGATTTGAGCCTTGCTCAGCCCTCTGCACTCGCGTGGCTCTACGTAATGCCGTGCGTGCGACGATGTCACATCGAGAGATACCCGGGAGGTCCCGAGTCAACAGTTTCACCCTACGTCGACCCTGCAAATTCCGTCGAATTCGAGGGATCAGTTTGAAGATCTCGAGACATAATACTGTGTGGGCTTTCTCTATGGATTCTTTTAACTAAAACGATTCTTTACTGTCGCTTGGTTGAGAAAGAAGGACTTTTCAAACAACACAAATTACTAGAAGAAATCTCAAAGACGTCCAAAAGACATCTAAAAGAAATAGGATGTCTTTAAGACCTTTATAGTAAATTGTGCTATCTAAGATTTGCTTAAGATTTATTTAATATTCTCTATTATCTCAATGATTTATATGAGTTGAGTCTATACATATTGAGGTTCAAAGAAATAATTGTTTAAAAATGAATTAAATATGTAACATTAACAAAGTACAATTGCCTATAGAGTTTTAGCATTGTATCTCAAGATCCTTATTGATCTTTCATATCCGACACTATTTGCAAGGATCAAATGATATTTCAACGTCGCGATTTCTAATCGAATCATGTGATTTCAAATTAAACAAGATGAATCTAAGTTAAAAGTCTCGAGAAAAATTCGATCAACTGTACAGTACGCAATATCTTTGAATCGTCTTGTTTTCTTCAGGTAAATGTGTTAGATCTTTGAACAATTCGTGAATATTTTCATTTCATGAAAAACTATATTATTTGTCACAATCTCTCACACTTTCCGACTATCAGATCTAGAGAAAGAAAGAGAATATTAAAATTATAAATTCTAGTCTAAAATAAAAATTTTCACTTCACTTTCGTGAAGCTCTTTACTTGTCGAAACTCTTCTAATTGACTCGCTAAATTTCATCAATAATTTTGGAATTTTATATTAAGATATTATAAATTATATTTTCTTGTTAATTTTCCTCTCCAGAAACCGGCTGATTAAAAATACATTTGGGGAGGGTAAAGTATTAAAACTATATTACAGGATTTCCAAATTACATCTCGTAACAACAACAAAGCGACTCTGATTAACATCTCATTAAAGTAATATATTAATACATTTAGTATAAATTTTTAATAACACGAGTAACCCTGATGAAGTCTCGTTAATACTAACGAAATAATTTTCTCGAGTGCACGGGTTGTGGCGACACGCGGAAATACTATCGGACGACCGCGAAGCGCCAGATCGCCCGCAAAAAAATGGTGGTTGCACAGACTACGATTTTATATAGTTGTTCATAACTGAAACCATCGGCTTTGTTGGTTGACGCAAGAACGCTCCCATCGGTATTCAGAAAGTTCCAGCGTCACGGGTGAGTTTTTGATTCATTCATATCCCTCATGCGAGCCGCAAAGGCCTTTTTTCAGCACATACATATATACATATACTAATAACGCTATGAATGTTGGTTTAATTCCAGATCAATCGGATTGGATTGATATTTCAGACATCACAGCGTGCCAACAATGGACGCAAAATACAATAATTACACTCGCTTGATTATACATAAAACTTTATAGTTTACAGTTTTATACATAAAATTGTATCTTTTACGAGTATTTATTTTTTCTTCTATTTTTTTATAAAATCAGTCGATTTTTCGTGATTATTTAACAATCAATTTCTCATCGTTCATTCAGCAACATTCGTTCATTTAGAATGAAAGACTGCTCTGGGGTCGATTTCACTCCCACATGTTATCTGCATATAAATTTTATCGTATTATTACGATATTAAAAATTTAACATCTAGTTTATCTTTGTTTTTCAAATAAATAATAAGTTCTTTTATTTTTTTATTTTTTTCAAACAAATAATAAGTTCTTTTATTTTTAGTATAATTTCCATAATTAAATGACATACATTTAAAGAGTATATTGTTGATGAATTATTACTACCATCAGAATGTTTTAAAAATTTTCACCGTGTGATACTGGAATGCTGTGTACATACGTTTAATTAATATATGAACGGACATAAATGTGCTAGAGAATAGACACGGAGATCATTAAAATTCGATAATCAAATTAACCGAGTAATTTCGCATTCTATCGCTCGGTTGCGGATGCGGTTGTTAGTAATAGTGAGTAATCTCAGTCGTAGTTGGCGTAATAGAGACGAAAATACTAATAATTAATAGTAAAGCAGCGATTACATATTAGGAATGCCAGTTGCCAAATATTTAACAAAAACAGGAATTTGGTTGCGGTGCTCCTGTCGTCCTTAAAGATCTTCCATCTCTACGTCGTCGTGTGGTGTGGTTTTTGTCTTTAATTTAAATTCAAAGCGACAATTCGGCTGACCGCGTAAACGTGGAAGCCGCGCAGAGTTGAAGTTACAATTATGAGAAAAGTACAAACCAACGACAAACTTATGCCACGCTCTGTCCCGTTTCGTTCTCAACGCAGACACTTCATTACGTAACTTTAAGTATAAACAATAATGTCGAACTACATAGAACACGATAGATCCCCGCAAAAACGAGCACACCTTTGAGGATGTATTGCCCATATCATAACCCAGAACAGCGCACAATATTTACAAAATATTTTAGAAATATAGATATTAAATATTTTATAAATACATTCAAATGTCCAAGATTTTCAAGTATAAAAAGGATTATAATAAATATTTAAAAATATTTATGAAAAACATTTTTCATAAATACTTTTATGAAAAAGTTTATAATTTATGGAAGATTTAGGATAAATATTTTTCATAAATATTTTTAAATATTTATCGTAATCTTTTTCATATCTGAAAATCTCGGACATTAGAATATATATATTTATAAATTATTTAATATCTATATTTCTAAAATATTTTGTAAATATCGTGTGCTGTCTGGGAAAGATAATATAAGAAACATCTGAAGGAATTAGGGATTGCTCTATATTGCATCTTAAAATAATCACATTTGACGTTGATTCAGAGTTTGGGTCAAAAGTTTGTTATAACTTTTGTCAAAAATTTGAACGCTAATTACAAGTCCAGCATAAACATCGTTTATACATTATATTATACATTATACATTATATTAGTTATAACATGATTTAAACGTCAAATAACGTTTTAATCACGCGTCAATGATGTCTCTAACACCAATAATACGTCATTTGACATCATTCTGGAAATATTTCAAACTGTGCTATTTTGAAATAGCAAATATAGTGTCGGTATCTTCAATGAAGGAAAAGATAATTAAAGAAAAATGATAACAAATACTTCTCTGTACATATACATGTAAGTATTCAAAATTATATTTCAAAATTATGTTTTCAAAGTTTCACTATGATGTAGAGATAAAAGTTCAAGAGTCAAAAATAATATAAAACAAAATAAATTAACTATAAAAATGTGATGTTAGAGCAGAAATATATTGTTGTTCAACTGCATTTTACGTATATATATATCATACGTTTTTATATGGAAAATAGAAATTTTAGCGTATTTCTAATTTTTAGTTATTTTTGCAGCGATTATACGGGCAATACATCCTGAACGCTGCTCAAATTCAACCCGGGATATGTATAGATTAAGACAACGACGAATCGATTTCTAATATGCACGAGCAATCGCTACATCGAGTACGCCTAATAATTATTAATTATACCGAGTCGTTCAGAAAGTCTGGTTCAATTTTTCTGGTCAAATTTGACCACGGTAACAGATTATTTATTAACCGAGTTAATCCACCGTTGCTGAAGGATCGCAGACAACGACGGCGATTGCTTGATTGATGTGAACAGCTGTTGACCTTTGTTGAACGTGATAAAATCAAGCTCGAAGCTCAGAAATTTCACCGCACTTCTTGAGCGACTCAAATACTTTTACTGTGTTTCGCGAAAGAGGAGAGGGGAAAGATCGCACCGACCCCACGACATTCCTGTACAAACACAAGCCAAAATCAAAACGATTTTACTTGCAGCACGATAAGAATTGCTAGGTAAGAAAGACTCGACGAAGCGTTTCGGCGGTAGTTATTGTATTAATGTTGTTATAGCTATCGCGTTTGCAGCGCGAGCGTCGACGGAATCCACAGACTCGTGTCGTAGAGCTGTTATTATCGTTTTCCGGAGGATATACCGAAGGAGACGAATGTCTTATTAACGCGATTTACGTGTGGTTACGTCGCGCGCTGTACATAAGATACGCCTAAGACACAGTTATTATTTATTTACCGTGTTGTTTCTTCGTTATTTTGTTCGTATTATTTGGAACGGACGTTGTGATAAGAAAAAAAAAAAGAAACGTAAACGTAAGAAGCTTATATCGCCGAGGAAAAGTTTGGATACAGCCGTCTTATAGAGAAGAAGAGAACTTTTTTTTAACTTCTTTTCTTCTCTTGACAAGGACGAGACTGAAATTTCCTGTTTTGCTCCTTGGAAAAGTATGCAAAATTGTGAAGGTGTATACACGGTGGATGATGTCGTTCTTGGGGAAATGCAATATATTGATTTTCGTTAAAACTTCAGCAAGAGCTCGTCGTTTATAAAGTGACGTTGTCTCTTTTAACCATTAATATCATCATACAATAAATCGAAAAAAGACAAGAGCGACGAGTTCGGCTTTTTATGAGATATATTCAAACTTCTATTCGGTTTATAGTATACATTCAGGAAGAAATCGTATTTCAGTTTCTGCTCTGTTAAGATTAAAAGTAGAGGAGAAAGAGAGAGAGTGAAAGAGAGAGAGAGAAAGAGATATTTCTTATTGATTAAAATAATTTAATTAACGAGGCATCCAATGTGTATGATCAAGAGTTTGTAAATATACAGTTATAATATAATTACGTTTAAGTGATCGCGGAATATCTTGCTTCGTCAGAGTGAGATACCCCTTAATTAATAATTGTACAAAGTTTATGGAGTGTTGAAATATAAAGCGACGAGGCGTGCATGTATTAATAGCTGTTATACGTGTGTACTTATGTGCCTAGCATCTTGTGAGCTAACTTTTCGTAATGGTGTATCGATGTTCTCGTGATTAAGTCGAGTAACGATAAAAAGCCTCGAGCTTAGAGAAAAAAAACTGAGACTTCGATTTTCTCAATGTATATAAGCCAAATCTGTCATACGAATTATAAGACTCTGATTGTCTGATCAATTCGAATTTATCAGACAACAAAAGTCTCACAATTCATGCAATTTTCTATTTTGCTGAAGAAATTAATTTACGATCATAGTTATATATTTATTATACGTATATTAATTTGCAACTTATAAATTCGTTTTTATAAATGTAAACTCGTGTTATTACGATTTATTCTAACACACACACACACACACACACACATATTTATTTATTTATTTATTTATTTATTTATTTATTTATTTCTTATCTCTCATTTAATATAATACTTTAAATACGAGTACACTTTCACGTTTGCAGATAAAGGGATATTATCAGCGAGTAATATCGTTATTCGACTCAATATAACACCGAGTAGTAGGATGCACAGACGATTGTTAATACTGTTCGCCGGATATGCGACGAAATTGCATATACAGGATGTTCTATTTTAACTGTTAATCCCAAATATCTCAGAAACAAGACATTACAGAAACAAACAGAAGTGCGTCAAAGAAAAGTTCTAAGGTTTCAAGGGGGAAAGAAGATGGTAATATTTACTTAGTTTTGGAATGACGTTGACAGATCCTTTCAAGATCATTTCAGATTTAAGTTCAAGAATATTGCCACCCGTTTTCCCCTTTGAAGACACACAATTTCTATCTGACACATTTTTTTCCATAATATCTTGTTCTTTGAGGTGTGAAATCAAAATGGGACATCCTGTACACTGAACTCGGCGCAAGGGAGGCTTGAATAATTTCATAAATATACAACTGCCTGCGATAATAAACCGACTAACGAACGAAACACCGATGACTCTGTACATATAAGCAGCGCTAGTCTAAGTCCGCCCGCGCAGGGGAGATCCTCCCGCGTGGGTTTAACAATAATTAACGTCTCGTTAATTTAAGCGCGCGTCCTTGCGATTTCTCATTCTAAATCTCCGGATGGATAGACGTAATTCTAATAATTCTTCGCCCTAGTTGAAGCTCCTGTCCGATTGTGTCGGGTCGAATCATATCTTCTCGTCGTCTTCTCGTGTCACGGGCAATCCGCCTCCTCGAGAAGTGTAGGACGTCGTGAAAAAAAAAAAAAGAAAAAAAGAAAAACAAGAAGATGCAAGAACGATACCTAATGAGAACGACATCGTGCGAATTCGTTGATCTGCGTCTCGCGGACGAGACTCTCCTAGAGCCGCTGGTATTCATTGAGACGCGGAGGTGCGTTAATTCCATTATGTAATATCGGTCCGCACTTGCGTTTGCGGTGGGGATGTGCTCTAGATACATTAAACGCGTATCTTAGGACGATTAAATCAATTGAAGCGATATACCGCTGTGCGGTGCAATCGATAGCAGAGTTTCACTCGTACTCGTTTAGTGACGAATGTGATTATTAGTTTGATACATATATATATACACACACATATATATATATCTATCTACATGTTTAAAATCGATATTAGCTAGAAGATCGAAAAAGAGGAAGAAGAGAATAAATATATATACATATATATGATAAATATATATGAAATGTCAGCGGTGTGTGACGAGAGTACTCGGTTTATCGCGTAAACAACGTTCTTGACGCAAAGCAGTCTCAATTTTAAACAAAGTTTTATATTACAGTGCCAAATCGATGTTAGCACAAGTGTGTGAAACTCTAACGGATATAAATACAATTATGGATCGTATTCCGTAGGATTAAGGGCAAGCGGGAGAGAATCGTCGTCTCTCGAAGCGCGTTAAGTCGATATACGATAAGTGCGAATACGTTTTGTAAATAAGAGAAGATTATAGATACGTAATATATAATACGATATATATAGAATGTTTCGGTATTATAGACGAGAATTTAACTGGCTAATAGAAATCGCAATGACAGACTAAGAAGGTTTGAATAATCAACTACAAACTATATAATATCATTCTCGAGATATCTATTTCTTTCATTTCACGAGTGTATTTGTATTTTTAATATTTCCTGCTTTTCGCACAATATCGCTAAATTCTTAAAAACATCAAAATCAAGCAAAAGCATCACACACACATTAATTCTCATTATTCTCAGAAACATCTTATAATTTCTTTTTTTAAATTGCATTTCATAAAAACAAAAGATTCACGATTTATATTACTAATTCAAGTTATACTTTTCAATTTTTATCGCAAATTAATTTTCATTTAAATCTGAAGATTCTCCATACCTTTTATCATAATAATCTAATGCTAACAATTCTTATTTTGAAAAAGAGCCTTTCTTTACCTATTGGAAGCGCCAAAGTCTTCGTTTTCAAGTGAGTTTCCGTTTCAAGTCGCTACACACCCGAAAAGCGAAGACATCGATCACCATATCGAGCCGCGCTTTCGATCCGTTCAGCCGAAGTGAAGCTTTAAATGGCGCCTGCTGAGCGCCGCGCGACAGCGGCATGAATGAGGACGCGCAGTGGGCGAACAGCTGATGTACTACGGGAGTAGGGCAGGTCCGCGTTCCAACACGCCATGTAAGGCACGCGCCATATAAGGTGACTGGAACGCGGCCTTGTCCCCACTCCAACGCTGTGTCAGCTGACGAGCACGTGGTCGCCCGACCACGCGGTCGTCAATCTCATTCGCGCGCGAACTGTACAGAGTGCGCCAGTGTGCAGCGTGCGGGTTCAGCGTTTGCCAGCATTCAACCTGACTCTGACCTAACATGTCTGACCTAACGTTAAAATGCCGCTTTATTCATATAATTTAAACATCTAAAATATTTAACATCTGAATATATCTAAATATATTTAAATATACTGCAAAAATCGCAAAAATGGTTTCCGTCACATCTACTGTCAAGTTATGCCAGCAGGTTCAGTCGAAAGAACACGGCTACCCTTTTAAAAAAAGACCAACAAAAATGATAAAATGTTTCCAAGTTTTATTAAAATTAAATTATGTGACTTTGAACATTTCTACCGGAAATTTCAATTCATATAAAAGAATTATCAATTTCTTTCGTTTCATATCGTAATTCATATTAATATGTAATTTTAATGATATATTTTTATGATATATTAAATTATAAGATAAGATATTAAGCGATTAAATATTTATTTGAATGCATATATCTTTCTATGTAATTTTATTACATTTGATCAAATACATGATTCAGTTTCATAGAGTTTTTTTAATGTAATTTTACCTAATTTTTTAAGCAAGATATGAATCTGCTGTGGTATTCTAATCGAATCTGCTGTCAACCTGTCTGTTAACATTTTGCTTATTAAGTTCGTAATCCTAATGACAGCAAAATCGATTATCACTAGGTCGAAACGAAAATATAAATACAATATATGTGAAAAATATCTTACCTATACAGCACTAAAGTCAATATTATTATTACTGAAATATTGCTATAATATCTCAGTAAATTAAATTTTTGCATGGAAATGTTGCTATGATATCTCAGTAAGTTAATTTTTTTTGTGCAATGTTGTAATAATATTGTCTATCGTGCAGAGAGCAGCAGTACATTAATACCACTATGTCAACTTTAGATAGTAAGGTAGTTATATAGTGAAATAATATGAATTTAACCAAAACCCGAGCAGCACATATTGGCTAACGTTTAGCTGTTATGGATTCAATACTGACTCAATGCATTGTGCTGCTAGGGAAAGCAACCTCGAATCAATCAGGAAAACCTTGTATTAATGTTCATCAACACAATCAAAAGCTTCTTAAATTTAATTGATATCGCTCTAATATTTTTGTGCTATACGGACATATATCTACCCTAACAGCACAGATGTCCATGGGACATCCAAAGTACATCCTGAAGAAGTCTTGAGGACATTTCTTCGTCTTCAGAACGTCCTTAGAATGTCCTTAGGAGATCTTATGCCGCGTACATACATAAAAAGATATAAGCAGATAGAATATCTCGAAAATAGTGATTAGTTCGCGGACTTACCGTGTGTTTCGAGCTTTATTAGCCAGTTAAGTGTTCAGTTACAATCGCGAAATATCCTTTATATACATATATACGTAGTGCGCGGTATTAAGTGTGTGCGGAGGCAACGGCTATCATAGCCGTCTGTATCCTCATGAATGAGATTTGAATTACATAAGTCTAAGCAGTCAAAGCTGGTTCCTTTCGAATTCCACGAATGTAATCTCACTTAAGCTTCGTAGGATTACTTTTTTATATCTATAATTATATTTAATGCTAAATGTTACGCGCTCTAAGCTACTTCTCTGTTAATGGACCTCGCGACTTGCACAAAGGACTAGGATTCTCAAAAGGAAACGTTAATGCCGCGGCAATTAAATAGGATAATTCATCGGAATTGTACAATATATTTCTCGTTTTTCGGCGCGACGTATTATTTTCCATGTAAATAACATTGTCGTGATAGGAAACGTGAGACCTGTGAGCATGTCCACGAGCTTTACCACGGCGACCCCGTGAACTTTAAGAAAGATCACGCCTCGTTGTGTTGCCCTTCTTTTAATATTTGCGTGCCGCTAATTCGATATCAGATCGTTTCGACCGTGAAAGAGGTATCGCCTGCCTGTTGCACCGCTCATGCAAAGAATAACACGTCGCGAGCTCGGCACACACACACACATAGAGAAATATCATTCTATCGCTAAGAAAAGCGATTACTCGGTTTACTTTCCTTCCTTTATATAATAGTTACTTTCAACAAAAAATATTTTCTTGATAATAGTCTTACAATGTTCCCATCGCAAATTTTAGAAAAGCTCATCGTCATATGCAAGAAGAATTTATTAGAAGAATTTATTTATTTATTTAAAAAGAATTTATTTATTTATTTAAAAGAAGAATTTATTATTCTCTTTACAAGAGTATTATGAAATTTCATGAAAGAAAAAATTAGTTCGTTTTTATATGTAGTAAAAGCTATTCGCGTCACGCACGGGTTTTTCTTTTAATTTAATATTCTTGATTGAAATGCTACATTCAGGATTCAGAATGTGTTTTGAATCAATTTGATGCTTGCGATGAATTTATTCCAGACAAAACAAACTTCTAAAGGATATCTCAAGATGTATAAAAGATGTCTAAGTAAAATAGGATATCTTTAAGACTTCTGAATCCTTACTGCAAAATTCTTGATTGACGACGTCAGAAACGAGAATACACACACTGAAAATTCTTGCAAAATATGTTGAAATAAAAAAATATATCCATAAAATAACACTTGCAATCAGACACTTATAAAATAACATTTTCCTTCGAACATTTTCCTTTTGCTCGAACGACCAATAAATAACCGTAAAATTGATGTGACGTGCAATTATTCTTTTGAATCTATCTTTTCTCAAGATTTTGTCCCGTTAATTTTACGGCTATTTATTGATTATAAATAAAAGGAAAGTATTTGGACACACACGGTCTGCTCGATTGATTACAAATATCATTTTGTTGACATATTTTATTCTGTTCGCGGATATATCGACTTACAAAATACTTGAAACAGTGCAAAATACTTGAAATATTTATTTGAATGTAGAATGTATTTTTCTGTGTACACGCGTTCCTCGTAAGAGAAATTACAGTACCGAGAGCGTAAATCAATACCGTAAAATATCCTACAGAGAGAATATTATAGTCTTTTTTTGTATAAACTCTTCAATTTTATTATGTTTTTAGTAGTCCAGGAATAAACTGTCAGTAAGGTTTATCTCGCTAAGGAACATGGTAAATTTCGCTAAAAACATAGCAAGTATTTTAATGGTACATTTCAGTTCCTGAAATATATAAATAGAACATTATTATTTCAGTTTATATTTCAGTTCCTAAAATATATAAATAGAAAATAAAGGAATAATGTGAATAGCTGCAGAAGATCGATTTATTTCTAGAGAGATTGAAAAATCTCATAATAATTTTTACTATAAAATTCTCTCCGTGTAGGGGCGAACCGATGCAATCTTGGCTTCCCTCGCGGCCAAAACGCATGTGTATCCTCTATTCCGCGATACTTGCTCGAGGAAAAACTCAATTTAGTTGTGAAAAATCCATACACTTGCCTCGTTACTTACCTCTCGTTCGCTAAAGTCCCCGAGTTCATTCATCGAATCCGCCGTTAGTTTTTTTGATGGCCTAATTGTGTTTATTTACCTGTACTATTTCCCACCGGTATTTCACGTCACACACATATACATACACAGGCGCGTCCCAAGTTCGCCGCCTATCCACTTCCGGGCTAAAGAGTGGAAGAAGTCACATCACCGATCGTAAAGAGTAACCAACGATATCAAGCTCGTCAATACGATCTCACTACGTATCGTTAAGTGTCGCGTCGAATAGATTAAATGAACTTTAGACTGATAACGAGGACGATCAACGTGACCGTGCGTCGCAGACGAACGCGACAGTTCTTCGTGCAGTTCTTTTATAAAGCGTCTCGCGCGTCTCGTTGACGCGGCGCGAATAACATGCGTCAATTAATGAAGGAACTTAAATTAAAGAAAAAGCGCGTCACCGCGATATGTAACACGCCGTTTTGTCGCCCGTCTGTCGAATGTGTACAGGAATCCTTCACATGACCGTTTTCGCTTATTTTCCCGCAAAGTCGCCATACGGTCTGAGCTGTCAAGTGACAGATTCCTCTAAGAAAGTCCGCTATCATCATTCAATCCTCGCTTACTGGCATTATGAATGCAAACGTGCCAGACAAATACTTGTTCCTTTCATTCATGAAATATCTTTGGGTTAGAGTCGAAGAACAGTTTTCACCTCAAAATATAACAAGCAGAGTTGTGAAAATATTTTATTGATTTTTTCTCAATTTCACTGATCTAAACAAATATATTTTTTCAACTAATTAACGATTGATTTAAGCAAAATCAACCGAAGAATGTTTCATTGAATTTGTTGAAATCAATCGTCAATCGAACGGTTTTCAACTAAATTTGTTGAAATCAATTAAACAGTCTTTAGTTGAATAGGCTCATATTAATTACAAATTATATAAACACGATAATTAATTAAAAAGGTAATTAATTACTCACAATCCTGGCAACAAGTATCCTTTAATTTGTTACATTTAACAAGAGAACAATTAAATAAATTTTGCTCAATTGAATAATTGATCTCATTAGATATGTTTTAATTCAACTGATTGACGATTGATTCGAGCAAAATCAATCGAAGAATGTCTAATCAACAATTGATTCCAACGATTTCAATTAAAGACGGCTCAATTGACGATTGAATTTATTAAAATCATCAATTATCAATTAAATGGTCTCCATTTGAATTTGTTCATATTAATTGCTAATTAAACACGATAATTGCGTTGGCTCATATTAATAATTAATTGAACACGATAATATGCCGACGAGATCAGCGGCGAGGCCGAACACGGGCCTAGACCCGCGATATTGACTTTATTTGGCTGCTGGAGTGTCCTGCGTTTTCCTCAATTCTTCTGCATTTTGTATCAAACATCTGAAAATAAGGAAAATTGTGTTACTTGTTACACACACCATTTGGGTAGGTCCTTTATTGGCCATCTCCCAATTGGATGAACAACAAGAAAAACAAAACAATTTAATGTCATCATTTTGCATATTAACAGGACTTCAAGAACTGTCAACGCAAAACAGGGGCCTCTTCTGTTTATTATATTATTTTTAGTTATTTCTGTACATTATTTTTCTTTACATTATTTTTCATTATTCTGTACGTTATTTTTCTGTACATACTTTGTTTAACTACATGTCGCAATCTATTATACACGAGAATAGTTATTTAGTTTTTCTATCAACTTAATTCAACAGGTGCTTATTTTTTAATAAACAGACTTTATATATGAGTATTAATGGTTACACAAAAGCTTGTCAGCAATGTAAGAATTTTAAAATATCAAAAAGTATAGCAGTCCACAAACAAAATCTATTTATTACCCTACACGGCGAACTTGATTCAATTAATGATACGTGTAACCAAGTTCCTCGTCTAATTTAATCAAATAAGACAATACTTACCGAAACAAACAAAATTTCACACAATACACGCCTTCTTAGACTTCGATCAGCTGGCTGTTGGGAACAGTGAGGTGCTCGGCGGAACAAAATCTCGCAGGCTCGAGTTTATGCGTCAGCTACGTCATGCAGGCGCAAAAGATCTGTCCTCCGAGTAACATTTACTATACTACTTAAGTTATTCAAAAGCTCTCAGAAAAATAACAGTTGCCAATATGTTTTACGCGCGCACTTGTAGAAAAGTAATCAATTCTTCAATTTTCTGTCATAAACCCACGATTGTAATCATAAAATTCCGGTCAAGTGAGGATTGATTGTACCCATCACCGTTATTCGTCTTCGATGATCATCATGGCGACCATTCGCGAACGTTCCAGAATATTCAGTCGCATTTATTATCTCGCAATTAACTGAATATCACTTGGCGTGCGTAGATCTCTAGTGGATATCCATTCTGCGTTGTTATCGATTATGTACGCGTTCAATTACGTTGTAGTATAATTTATTATACGTTTAACATATTCTATAATAAATGTTGTCGACAAATTATCATAATGGATTCTCTTCCTCTGGCTCGATAATCCTGTCGCGCGTTCAGCATTAAATACAGCTGATCAGCATTAACAACACTTCTCTTTCTTTTTATGAAAGTTATTGAACGGTTTATCTCGCGAATAACGTTATATTGGTAAAAATAAACGGTTTCAGTCGTGGTCACGATCACACGGCGTTAAATGTGAACGTCATCTTAAGCTTTATGTACACGAACCTTATATAGAAAGTAGAGTGTATCAACAAACTGGTAGATAGATGACCACTTTCAGCGGCGGGAATGAAACCTCGACTCCCCGACTCCCCGAAAACCCCGATCTTCAGCCATGTAGTCGCATAGAAAAATAACTTACAATCGCGAAATAGTATATATCAGTTACTCGGTTAACGCTATATAAAAATATGATTTGCGCGATAAGACCGGTATATGCGCATACACACCATATCGCGAATCGTTTAAGAACAATTAGCCTTGATAAACACACGGTGAGTTCGAAAAATATATATGTACACATCGCAACAATATACATATGTACATATCGCAGCAATAGGAAAATTACGTACAGTCTATCACGGTTTATTATATCGGACTCGCTGCCGATCCTGATGACCATAATACTCGGTGAGAATTAGCTTAAATAGAAACAGGTGGAACACAATTATCAGAAAACATATGCTAACCCAAAACAACGTGGGCAAACCGCCCAGCTGATGTCCGTGTTTGTGCAGAGCCATCACCTGATGGTCGTGCGCTGGCGCTGAAAAGAACAGAAAATATGTGTAATATACCTCAATATATTGAACGTACAAATCTCCGTGTTAAAGAAAATTGATTATATTTAATAATAAATCAATAATATACATACATATGTATGATTATATAAAGAGGATGAGGCAATAATTATTACTATCTTGAGATATTTCTGTTATTTCAAATAATATAGGAAAATAGCGTCTACCAAAGTTTTATGGTTTCCAAAAAGAAGTAACATAGTGACGATAATTCTTTCGTGTACGGAGATATATAGAAGATTTCAAGGCTATTTTAAAATTTATTAATAGAATCATATGATTTTTCTAATGCAAATCAATTTCTTTGATTCTGCGTATAAAAATAAAATTACCGAGAAATAAACACTTTCTGAGATATGTTCCATTTTATTCTGATACTTTTCAGTACACACAAGATATGAAATATCTCGTAAACTATTTTCTTTCCGACAACCTCACCTAAATATTTTTCTACGCAGAATGATGAGAAAAATCAATTGGTAATATTAATTTTTGCACACTGGTGTATCAATGAATCTGCAAAATGCAGAATTTTAAGATTTTTATTTCTTTTTTCTTTCAATAGCAAAGATTTTTATTTCTTTTTTCTTTCAATATCGATTTTACCTATTATTCTAGAATATAGAAATATTAAATTTTATTTTATTTTCTTAGAAAACACGAAAGTGTTTGAATATGTTGTATTTTCATACGTACCATCGTCCACCTCGTGCACATGCAGAGCGTTGCGAAGTTCTTGCATATGCTGATGATCGGACGTTATGTAGAGTATCGCTGTTAACGGTTTCGTCAACTTCACGGGGAAATTCGTATAGGTTTGGCCAAGAGGGACTGGAGCGTCCAGACAGCCGGCGTCGCATCCGAAATATACACTATCGCTCTTATCTAACGCTACCCCTAATATTGCGCGATTATCCTCGCCGACTGTTACAGATATATTCAGATGCGTCAAATTGCCGTAACTTATACGTCTGAAATACATTTCAAATGATAAATTAATCTGTCGACAATAAAAATAAAGGTGTGCTTAACGCAACAGAAGGTAATACAACAATAACATCAATAATACTCTTGTGAAATACTAGTAATGTAATATAATAATAGCGAATTGTACCTGAACAAGTAATCGCGATGAAGATACTGAGGATCAATATTAAACTCGAGATGTTGATTACTGAATCTGAAACCACCGAGACTCAACACGATGGCTTGCTGTACAGCTGCGGGGCCACCAGTCACCAGATGATGACAACCTTGCTTTTCCAACGTTATCAACCATGCTTCAACTATCTCGTTCACAGCGTCGATGGATGTGGTATCCTTCCACAAGCGAGTAGCATCCCTGAGCGAAGAAGCCACGATGCTTGTAGCGAGCGAATTACTCAAAGACAACGACTTAATCTTTATCACATACTACTTACAAGGTATGATGACCTCGATAACATCCCTCGTTCATGACAACGTTCTTCTCCACATCCTGAGTACTCCGCGACACTTGGGACAGTACATAATACATAGTAGAGTTGATTTTGTGGCCGTTGATGGCGCCCTCGGCTTTGGAATCGCTTATTCGCAGACTCGTGTACCAATAATTCTGCCAAAGATTCACATGCTCCTCTCTCAAGCCTCGTTGCTGTTGCACGATTGCCTTCTTCAACAACTGTAAATAATGAATGCATTCTAAAGGGCATGTATTTTTACCACGCAAAGAACATTTGATCGCGCGTTTCCTTACGTCGATTGCTCTTTTCTTGGTCGCATCGCGTTCCACGTGATATTGCTCGGATGAAATTGGCTCGCTGTACTGTATACTCGTCAAGAACTCGAGCTTGATGGAACTGCGCGCTTTCACCTGTACCCTTTCAGGCGGCACTTTGTAAATAATCGATACCACTACTATCTTATTCGAACTGGGTAACGGTACGAATCCAGACACGAAAGTGTACTCGTGATTAAATCCATCGATTTGAATCCTGACGTTGAAAAACGTAATGAACGATAATGTTTTACCTAATTTTATAATAATGCTGCTACTTACTTGATCGGTTCTACATGAGAATTACTCCAATGAGTGGATTCCTGCGGCTTCAACGGCACCTCTTGGGAAAGTAGAAATGGATTAGCCAGTTTTATATTCTGTACTAAGATTCCTTCGAGACCTCTGTGAGCATAATATTGAGAGTCTATATGATATCCCTCTCTAAGGCACTGGTACTTGTAAACAATTCCGTTTGTAAAATGAACGACGGTCGCTTCTCGATACGAGGACATATCCTTAGATATAGGATGAGTGATCAATGGTTGCCATTGTACTGGCAGCAAGAGAGCTCTTCCGTGTTTAATGTACAGCCAACCTTCGGGAGAAATGGGAACGCCAAAAACACCGTTTCCAATATATGGCAGGTAAGGATGTTCATTCTCTTTAGGTGGGTTATGAAGAATATTCACATTATATTCGGCCGCATCGAAGTAAAAACTGGCTAGTCTCTCATTTATGCAGTGATCTTCAAATGCTGTAGAAATATATATGTATTAATATCAAATGTAACAGAAACTTTTAATCCTATAAAATATTCGAGAATTTTCCTTAAATGTATCTTACATAGTCCTATAACAGATCTATAAGAAATAGCAAAAATATCTTTCTAGAAAAGAAGATTGTTATATTATATATCTTTTGTGCTATATATGTATATTTTCATGATAATTTTCATCATAGAATATAATAACTACAAAGTATAATTAAATTAAATTTATTAAAAAGCTTTATTTATTCAATAAATTAATTATCAAAAATTTAACTATTAATGAATTGACACTAGAAAGTCTGGAGACAATCCTTTGAATTTTCAACACAATTTTGTCTCTATGCAATGCTAATATTTTAAAACTCTGTTTCTCATTACTCATCAATGAAAGCTTCTGAATATGCTAAGAATGCAATTTGTGAAATAAAGACATTTTATATTGTTTTATTTTATAAACAAGTTACAACATATTTTTATAAACAATATACGAATTATAAACAAATTACAACTATTTTTATAATTCTTCCAAATTTATAATTTCCTACTGTAAGATATATCATAATTATTACTTATTTGCCTTTTATAATTAGTACAAGAAAAACTAGTAAATGAACACAGAATAAAATATAAACTTAATAAATGTTAAACAACTAAAATCTCAAATAATAGTTTATATACTGCTTTTATAGCATTGATTTAGATAACAAGTCAAAAGAACTCTTTTTGGATATCCAAAGTAAATCATAAAATAATTAATCACAATATTATCGATCTCTTCTATTACTTCTTCAGTATGTTCTACTTTAAAAATAATTAGAAAATAATTAAAAGTCAAGAAAGATTTTTATTCCAAACCAAAATGAGATTAAACAGAAATGGTGACAACAAGAAGATTGTGAAGAAGTCAAAATACTCCATCAATTATTCTATATGTAATGTTAACAACTTCAGTGTAATAATAAATGTATAATAAATACCTCAATTTTTATTTTAACATAAAAGCAATAGCTGAATAACATTACGTATCTATCACATTATTCTCTTGGTCTGTTCTTTTCAGCTGCACTGCTGAACTGGTGCAGTAAGTTAAAGTGAGACAAGTATATGTTTTCTCACTCTAATTTATTGCACCAGTTCAGCAGTGCAGCTGAAAAGAATAGACCACATATTATTAAAATTCCTCGGTACTCGCGTCATCTCTTTTTTAATGATGTTAGAAACGAAAAAACGTACACTAAAAATTTTTGCAAAATACATCAAGATAAAAGTGATGTATCCATAAAATGACATTTGCAATCGATTAAGTACACCTCTAAAATATTGCATACACTTTCTTTTCGTCCTAACAATCAATAAATAATCGTAAAATTAATCAGAATAATGAGGAATTTAAGTTAGAAAAGATGGTTGCATGTCACGTTATTTATTGATTCTTGAAGCAAAAGTGTTTGGAATATTTTAAAGGTATGCTTAATCAATTGCAAGTGTCATTTTGTGGATATATCTTTTTATCTCGACGTATTTCGCAAGAATGTTTAGCATGCATTTTCTTGCTTTTAATGTTATTAAAAAAGAGATTTTAATATTTATAAGTCTTAAAACGTTTTAAAAAATATTTTGTTTATATAACTATATTCCCAATCCAGAAGTGTTTAAATGTCTCCGACAAGACAGTAAATTGTAATACTTGCATTCTTTAATATAAGACATAGTCTGTCAGGAAATTACATCACTCAAAAGTTGCAAGCCGGTTAGAAGTTATCACCTTCGATAGGTTCCCTGACGGTGGAGAAAAGCCATTGCGCGACAGGTGGACCGAAGTACAGCAGCAGGCCGCCGCAGATCAAGACGAACAGCAGGATCTTACGGTAGGAATAATTGCCGTCCAGGAGACGGCGCACACGCTTGCCGAACTCACGGCCGTCCAGCATGCCACCGGTTCTCATCGCGGGAGCGTTCGCGCACCGTAGAAATTTTGGAAATTACCGGAGCGTTAACGGTAATGCTGGTCTTGACGTTGAGACGGCGGTGATCATAACCTCACAGACAGTCGAGGAAGAAGTCGCACGAGTCGCCCGTGAAATCCTCTCTCGCCCCTACGACAACATCGTTCTTGACTTGACAACTGCGTGTACAGTCGTACACGAACGCGAAATGGCCGGACACATCACACACATCGCAAACACTATGCAAATGTCAATACCGGCCTGCACGACATCAGCTGTCACCAGAGGCGACTTTCACTGACTTTCACCAGAGAGAAGCCTGAGAGCTGCCACCGGCTTCATTTTAGCAGAGAGAAGCCTGAGAGCGGCCACCAGCGTAATTTTAGTGGCCAGAGCTAGGCGCATTTTCGAGACGCCATCTAACAAAGTGCACCTTTACTACGTTCGTTAGGCGCATTTTATCTATTGTTACCACCGCGAAAATGCGCCTAATGAACGTAGTAAAAGCGCACTATGTTAGATGGCGCCTCGAAAATACGCTTAACTCTGGCCACATTGAAAGCAGGCTGGTGCCGCTCTCATGCTTTTCTCTGCTACCACTCCTACTGCCATTGTAGACGACGCATAAGGCTTTACAATATGCAAAATAAGCCGTAAACAACTTTCTTTTACGTATAAACAGTTAAATTATATGTCTGTCCTCGTTTTTTCTTCAAATTGAATAAAAACAAACATATAATTGAACTATCAGACTGTTACCAAAAGAGGTTAAAATAACGGGCTCTAATGTCCGTTTCCACAAATTTTGGTTATAACAACTTTGATTTTTTATTTTTCGAGTAGTACGATTCAGTGATGGATCAGAGGGATCATCTTCATCAGTATTGTAAGTGAAAGACAGGTTAGACGGCTCTTCGTTTTCAAATAGTTTCAATGAATTGCACAGGTTCTGTTGCGTCCTCTTGAATTTCATCGATTTCATCGAAGCGCGCGCGAGTCAACGAAGCGCGTGGCGACGAGGGGCGACGCGCCGCTCCTGTCGCAGAGCTCGAAAATCGAACACGTTCCGTGCGCTTGGTGAGCGCGCGACTACGCTGTCACTGGTCGTCATATCGGCTCTGGTCCGCGTCACGGCGGCGTCACGGCGGCGGTAACGACGACGACGACGACGTCAGGCAGCAACAAAGACCAGCGACGCGACAGCTGGAAGAAATTGACCGCCGACGACGACGACGTGCGTCTCGTTTTCCCCGCGACGCGGAGCGTTCAGTAGTGAACCAACGATCGTCGCTGAGAGACGTCGATTCTCGCTGATTGACGGGCGATCGCGCGTCGTTGATGTCAGCCGCACTTTCACATGAGACACATGGCCACTCTGAACGCGTGTAATTAGGCGAGTTAGAAAGCAAGCACGAGCATGAACGTCGCCAGGAAG
This sequence comes from Odontomachus brunneus, assembly GCF_010583005.1. Taxonomy (NCBI): domain Eukaryota; kingdom Metazoa; phylum Arthropoda; class Insecta; order Hymenoptera; family Formicidae; genus Odontomachus; species Odontomachus brunneus. The sequence continues at coordinate 801,602 of NW_022639464.1, forward strand.
AACGTCTTCCGTACTTTGGAGCACGCACGGTTTCACAGTAATTATTAACTAGCAACATTTCGCAAGTGGTGCTTATTAATCGTGGGAAACGTCAGACACGTCGAATGCCAAGATACAAAATAATGTTGCGGCGTCGATAAGATGAAGAGTGAAGAACAATAGGAATTTTAATAATCGCAATGTACCAGTATTGCTGACCATGAGATGTCAGGCAACTGAAATGTTATAGTTTTTAGGTGTGATAAAGATTGAAACATTTCGGTCTTGATCAATTTAAAATGTCTACTTTAATTGTCTATATTTTACTTATAAGAATTTGTATAGTGAATGTTAAAACTTCATTGTTGAATAATGTTAATATTGTTCTGAAAAGTCATTCTGTTTTTTTTTTAATATGAAATTTTTTATTAATAGCACCTTATCAGTGTGTTTGTTGCAATGGTTTCTTTACTTGTGTTATCAATTTTCCAGCCTAATCAGCTTTTGCTGCCAAATAGCAAGCATTTAAATTTGATGATACACATGAATCATCAATATATAAAGGAATGAGATTCACAATATGCAAGAACCATGATAGTTAGTGATTTGTTGTGAAGTAACTTGCGTGAGAGTGGACCAATACAGCAATATACAGTGACAGCAGACATGTTTGGTTGTCCCAGAGAGGCTGTACGCGTCAAAGTTAAGGTAATAATTACTTAGAAACCTAAAATACAACAGAAAGTTTTTTCTTTATTAAATTTAGGCTATTTACTTAGTTTGTACACATTGTAGCATGAAAATATACAATAGAATATTAAATAACAGCAATTATGTAATATGTGTAACATAGCCAAATGTCACAAATATATTAATTAATTATGATACAAGGACTCACAACTCTTCTATGTATCTCTATGTGATATTTTTCTACACTTTTAAGGTTTCTGTGGTTTATACAGAAAAAATAAAATTAAGAAAGAATAATGATAGGTATGTTCTTTCTTTTTCAGAAATGCGAAACAAGGCATCAACCGGAATACCGCAAATTCAGTGTGGATCCTCAGATAACATCGATAGAAGTGCTGCAAAGTATTCTTATCAAGGCTTTCGATATAAAGGGGTAAGTCACATTGTTGAGAAAATTTAGTGGCACACATCAGGTAATGTTTCTCATTCATTCGATTTCCTTCTGAACAAAATTCTACACTCAAAACATCACGATTGATTATGAGATATATCTCTTTTAATTTAAAAATAAAGATAACACAAGTAATTTTCTAAAATTACTTGAATGTAACGTAGTTCTCTTATATATTATTCACTATAGCAGTTATTAATAATGTACACCGTGTTACTTTTCACCAAATTCGATACTACTTAGCCACACTCAACATCACAGACACCATAGTAGAGCTTCTTGTGAAGCACGTTTTACGCGTGCGAATGTCTATAAATTTATCGAGGCGCACTCGCCACGCCATGAAATATTAAACGGCCACGCCGTAAAAATTGATCGCGTACCGCAGGGAGTTCACCGTGTCGTATCGTGCGATCGACGATTATGGCTCGGAGACGTATCTGTTCTTACTCTCGGACTGGGACTTAGACGCCGCGTTTATCAGGTGACCGAACGCGATATACACTGATAATATGCTTATCAAGACCTCCCCGTTCTAATGTGAATTCTTTCAGCGCGTCCGAGCCGTACCTCTATCTGCAGGTGAACCTGAAACCGTTCGGCGAAACTGGAGACTGCGAGTGCTACTGGGAGCAAAATGCGCAGGAAGTTTCGACGCGTCAGCAGGAAACCGGGTTTCCTTACAAAACACCGAAGCTGCCCGGTCTCATAATGAATAAGGTAACCGCAGTTGCGCGCTTTCGCTATTGGTCTACGGTTGATCGTGAGACACCGGGAGAATCTCGCAGATGTTCGATATACTTGTGATTAATATTTTTTTATTATCTATATCTGCAGAGTATATGACAACTCATGACATACTGTTATATGTATAGGTGAAACTCATCACATTGAACACAAAATTCCTTTACCATTTCGCAAACAGCCACGTAAAATTTTGAAATACCGATCAATGAACATTGATGGATGATCACGCACGATACAGTAAACTGCGATGACGAAATCTATCGTTGTGTATTTGTACATTGTGTCAGGTTGAACAAAAAAGTCCTCTACCATTTTGTAAAAATATACCACGTATATTTTTAGTTACTGATTAGAAGAGATTGGTGTATGTTTGTTCTCGATAACGCACCATTTTCTTTAATAATTAATAACTAAAAATCTATGTGATATAGGATCTTTTTGTCCAGTTTTACCTACAACAACAGATTTCGCCATCACAGGTCATCTATCATGCGTGATCTTTCACCAATCTTCTTTAACTGACTCCAAATTTTGGACGTGGTTATTTACAAAATGGTAGATGAATTTTGTGTCCAGTTTGATGGATTTTACCTGCATACACACTGGGATGTGTTGTAAATTGTCAGATATCCTATATATAATTATATATTAATTTTATATTTATTGCATCACTTATAGTTACTTTTCACGTATGTTATGGGAAGACATCAGACGCTTGATTTTCGTTTTCAGATGGAGAGGACACTGAACATGGTGCAACGTGCGTTAGGTAATCTCGGCGAGGAGTCGTCCCATCAGCAAAGTGCTCAGCCTCCGCAACCGCCATTGACAGACGCCGAGTTCCGGCGATTCCTGGATCCGATCGGTCAAGTAGTACAATCGAAAGAACTGAGGGCGGTCATCTATTTCGGTGGGATTGAACCTAGCCTGCGCAAGGTCGTGTGGAAACATATCTTAAACGTGTATCCAGAAGGGATGTCGGGTCGTGAGCGAATGGATTACATGAAAAGAAAGGCGCAAGAATATCAGAACTTGCGCGAACGATGGCGAGCGTTAGTGCAAAAGGGACAGAACGTTGGCGACCTCGGCTACGTCACCAGCATGGTGAGAAAGGACGTTCTCAGGACGGACAGGCATCATAAGTTTTACGGCGGCTCGGATGACAACCAGAACACGGCGAGTCTGTTCAACATCTTGACGACGTACGCCTTAAATCATCCGAGCGTGAGCTACTGCCAGGGCATGAGTGACTTGGCTTCACCGCTTCTCGTCACGATGCGGGACGAGGCACAGGCTTACATCTGCCTGTGCGCTCTTATGAGAAGATTGAAGGACAACTTCATGCTCGACGGTATCGCTATGACTACCAAGTTCGCTCACCTCGCAGAAGGTACGCCACCGTGAACGATCGTGCATTGGAAATGCATCTTGCGATTCATTCGTTCCGCCAGCTTTCAAACTTACACAGAGTTCCCTAGAAGCTCTCACCTTGCGATCTCAACTCTTGCGCAACCGAGCGTCGCATGAGTGTCACACACACGCTTTCCATTTAACAGACCAGTGTTGCATACGTGTAACAAATCTGTGCACAAAGATTCACCGTGATCGTAGATTTGTTTACCGCTTTAAGCTTTATCATTCCACATTCTTCCGATCACTGTGGAGTCTATCTTTCCTCATCTAAAATGTCAATGCTTTAATCTAAAATTAGATGCGCGTTTCCTGCACAATATCCTCAAAGCGATTACTAGCCGTGAGGATACATTCTCTCGCAGGTCTTCAGCATTACGACCCCGACTTTTATGCGTACTTAAAGTCCCATCAAGCGGACGATCTGCTATTTTGCTATCGCTGGCTTCTGCTGGAGATGAAGCGTGAATTCGCGCTGGACGACGCGCTCAGGATGCTCGAGGTACTATGGGCGGCTCTACCAGCGTCACCACCGACCGGCGAGCTGAGTCTCGCCGAGGTACCCTTTCCGCCACCTTCGCCGCCGCCGAGTCCGAATGTGAAGCATATTCGTGAGAACGCGTACACTAAGGTCTGTGCTATCAGACGGCAAAGCTCCTCGGCCAGCATCGCCGCCAATGTGAAGCGGAAAACCTTTAGCACAGAGGAGCCAGCTTTACAATCAGCTACCGAGGTTAACGGAGAAACGAAAAGGTTTCTTGCTTGCATAGTTGCTCGTACTTGAAGACGTCGATTCACTTTTTGAATAAGATTCAAATCTAAGTAGATTTCTTTTTTCATAAAAAAACTCGGTTTGTATAACAAGTTAGTGAAAATCCTTGAAATCAGTAAAAATTGATAGCATTGAGAGTAAATTAAAGGAGAAAACAAGACCATATAAAATATGTGTATTTTATAATAATAAAATTATAATTTCCAATTTCTTTGAATCTATGACCTATCGTCTTGCTTTCTTCCTTAATTAACTTTTAATGCTTTAATTTTTACTGATTTCAATGATTTTCACTAACTTATACAAACCAAAGTGGCCTCTTGTAGATGAAGTGTCTACATACATAAAATATTAGAAATATTCATAGATTAGCGATAAAAATAATTTTCCTAAAATGAAATTATGTTATTTAATTCCCTTCGCACTTCAATTAGCCGTATATTATCCACTCGAACTATTTGACGGTAACTTAAATGCGCTGTGAATCAAACCGTTATCTTCAGATCCAATTCGCCGTACGAAACGTTCTCTGAGCCGGAGAACGACCTGACGAGCACGAAGAACAGGAGGAATACCGAGTCGACGGAAAAGTGCCTAAGTACAGATTCCCTTCCCGTCAGAACGAAGCGCTCGAATCTCTTGGAGCTAAAGGAGAGGCTGTCTGCCTCCAACAAAGAACAAGCTAAGAACAGCGAACTAAACGATGCCGGTGAAAAGAAGTGTGCGCGAGTGGTGAAGAATTTGAACGAATTCTTAAACTTCACTAGCCTCAATCGCAGCAAAGTCACACCGAGCGACGCCGAGCCCGAGCTCAGGTAACCACTACCGTTTCTCACGTTGAATTCTCTTCCTCATTGAAATGTTCGGGTAGATTGAATATTTCATGAAGTTTATGCGACTCGAACGTGTGAAATTTCACCATCGCAGACGTGTTTCGAGCGAGAGCGGCGTAATCAGGGTATTGAGAGATGAACCAAGCTCGCCGGATGACCCCACGGACTTCTTTCCGATGACTACATCAATGACCAGAGAGTTAAGACTGGAACTGGAATCCTTGGACAGGCAGGTGTTTGGACCGTCGCCGCCCAGCGAGTTGCAGTGCGATTGTGTTCTCTCGAAGAAAGAGAGCGACCTGGTAGAGAGCGAGACCGATACGGAACTTGCGAGGTGCAGCCCTGCAGCGGACGTGTTCGTGTGGGAGAATCCGCTGCATATGTTACAGCAGAAGCATCACCCCACAACTCCGGACGAGCAGGCGGAATTGGAATATGACGGTGAAATTTTGGAGGATCAGAATGGCGTGAAGTCGGTCACACCGATTAGATTGCTTAAACGTACAACCAGGTGAGTGGGCGCTCTTGATCTTAGAGACTCGTAGGAAACGAACTCTGAGAAAACGAACAAAATTCAAGAAGCTGAAGTTACTAGTTACTACTAGTAATACTGGTACTATTAGTATTTAGTAATACTAGATACTATAGTATCTGGTAGTTTCTAGTAGCAGTGAACTGTAATACTGAAATAACTATATACTATACTGAAATAACTATATACTGGAATATGAATTCTACTTTTATCCTTATTTGCTTTCTACTTCTAAATATATTACATTCGTATTCTAGTAAAACAATGTACAGTAATTATCGTAGCGTATAATTGCATATTTTATATCGACGTACATATACGAATATATTTAAACGCAGAATCAACAATCCTAACGTTAAAGTTTCAAGGAAATCTGTGTCTACAGTCGATATGCAAAGAATGAGCATATCTGCGATTCTTATTGAAGCACGTATTCTTCAGGTCCGAATCTGCGTCGGACAGTGAGGGAACCGAGAGTTGGCATCAGAACGCAGCCGTGCCGGAGAGTCCGACGAAGCAACCATCTGTCCAGGAGCAATGCGAGGAAGCGACGGAGCTGACTAATCTCATACCCGCGGGCACGAGCGAGGATCAGCTGGGCGAGAGCTCGTTGCCACCGCCGAGCGAATTCGGTGGCGGCAATCCTTTCTTGATGTTCCTGTGCATCACACTTTTACTGCAGCATCGTGATTTTGTCATGAGAAATCAAATGGATTACAACGAGATGGCGATGCATTTCGACAAGATGGTCCGCCGTCACAACGTGATTCGTGTACTTAATCAGGCGCGACAGTTGTTTGCCGGTTATCTCAGAAGACATTCCACCTCAGCCGGCTCGACCTCCGTCAGCAAGCCGGACGTGAACGCGTAACTCTTTCCTGGTCGACTTCTGAAAGTATCAAACCGCAAAGCGGCGTCTCGTTCAACTTTTACTCGATGAGCTGGGTTAACGACGAATATCATGAAAGGGGGATTAGTTCGATCACGGTGCTCTTCCGACGTCTCACGACGTTCGCGGAAAATCGCAAGGATTCTTCGCAGTCTTGAATTCCTACAAGCATATTGCATAAGGAGTGTCTCTGATTAACTCGACTCTTTCTTCTCGATTTCCTCCTTTTTCTTTTTTTTCTCTCATCTTTCCCTTTATAATGAAATTTTAAAAAATTAATGAGCTTTTGATCATTTATTTAATAAGTTCATCTTATTCATTATCTTTGTTATTTGTTATTTAGTAAATTTACTCCTTTATTTTACTTTTATTTGATATAAAAATTTATTGTTCGTTAAATTTTAAACTTAAAAAAGTATCGCTTTATAACTACACAAATCGCCTCATGTTTTTACTAAGGAATATTCTTGTAGGCATTAAAAATAGTAAACTCGACAACGAATAAGTGACCAACGTGTAAGAAAGCAATAAAGTACGACGTATCTACAACTACGTTAGAGCACTAGGTCGAACTGTTTCGTGAAAATGTTTCATAGTAAGTCGTATTACGTGCGTTTGAAAAGAGGAAAGGTGATTGATCAGAGACAACCCCGTTCAAGCCCGTACTTACCTACCATTTCGCAACACTCGTTACTATCGATGCGAAGCTTCTCTCGTACTTGAATTTAGAACGGATGGATTTGACTGAAGGGAAGGAGCTCGGAATACAACGATCGGAAGCGCTTTACTTAATCCGCGAATGGCACGCGTAGTTCCGTTCGCGCACGCACGTCACCATTCCATCTCACGACATAATACACAATATCGCACGCGTCGACGAACCCTCTTTCCCTATCTCTTTCTCTCAGCCTCAACGTCTGTCATACGGCGTGTACTCCCTTTCTCGACGTAGAATTAAGTCCCTAATTTAATTTAATTCGGGACCGGGGTATATCCTCACGAGCGCGGCCGCGTCATTTCTGAACGCGTTAAACCTGTAAAATATATACACCCACTTACCCTAGCAGCTGAATCTTACTTTGTTCTTAAACGGTATGCTTGGGAAACGACAATAAAGTGCATTTAATTTTATCGCTAACAGCGATCACTTCTATTCATTTAGTTTCGACCCGCCGACGAAGTAACAAAGATCCCAAGAGGGTTTCCAGGTCCTCTCAAAGCTCGCGTTCGCATTTTGTGCTTTCGGCACTAACTGTAGACAATTTGAATTCGCTCGATTTGAAATATACGATCACGATACGATACCAGCAAAGCTCATAATTGGACGAGCATATTTAATAATGAATACGGACTTTAGAATTTAGATCTAAAGTGTCTTTCGAATTTTAGATGCCGTTACTTCTTAACAAAGAGGCCATTCAACAATTACGTCACACTACGAGGGAGAAGGAGAGGTGGATCTATTAGCTTACATGACAGTCTGTGATAAGAGGGAAGGGCGAGTAAGTGCCATGGAACGTCATATGTATTCTGGGTGTATCTAAAAATTCTTAAATCTAAAAATATTCTCTAAAAATAATTTAATTTTGTATTAATAATCAAAATTCGAATTTTGAGTCACTTATTCTTTTCTTAATATACAGTTGTTATTAATAAAAATAATATAGTAATTAATTTGATAAAAAATTTATTGTACTGTAGAAAAAGATAATATAGCGAGATCTAATAATTATATTACTTACCATATGATTATAAACTATTTTTTTCTTATTCTATTTATGGGAGAGAGATAATTCCACATATCACGCGTAATATTGCAAGAGGGCCCAAACTTTGTGATGAGAGAAGAGGAGGATGATGAAATATACTCAAATTTCACGTGACGTAATTGTTGAGTGTCTTCAAACATTTTTTATTCGCTTAACAGTTAAGTGCGTTCGGCCTAACAGTTGCATCGTTTAGGCAACGTTAAATTATTAATTGAAAATATATACATCGCGCAACAAAAGTAAAAAAGAGATACATATGATATGTAACAATTAGTAACTAGTTGCAAGATGCATTATTTCTTTTTTTTAGTTATACTTTTTTTTTTTTTTCTTCTAAGCATGAGCGAATATCTGTTTTCTTCAAGTATAACTGAAAACGTATATTAAGTGTGCAAATCAATTCAATGCTTCAAGTTTTACCCATTTCTATAATAAGCATTTTAGATCTAAATATTTTTTCGCTCGATTGCGGTTTTCAAAAGCTGCCATCTATATTTACGAAACGTAACATTGCAAAATAATCAACATAACCAGGCTTGTCAGGTCTGGCAAAATGACTCTTTGACATGCTGAGTGGCGCACAAAATTTTTATTTTGGCGTAATTTCAGCGTAATGAGACAAATTTGGCGTAAAATAACATTTCAGGGGATTGGTGGGGGATAGGGCTGACGCCCACGATGTTAGAATTCGATTCAAGTTGTTGGGAGAATATAAAAGCTATTATAGAAATTACTGCAAAATTACTTACATTGTAGTATTTTTATCTAGCATCTACCAACCAATTTGGACCGAGTTTCATGAACATTATATTAAAATCAATATTTAATTTTTCTAAAGTGTCGATAAAAACATATTACGAATTTATAGTTATTGATTACGACTAAATTTAGGTTGTATTCTACTATAACAATTACGAAATGGTTATAACATAAAAGGGTATTTTTAGTTTTGATGTTCTAAAGTTATATTATGAAATGTTAAAATGTTTCTATAAATATTGCAAATGGCTTTGCTAATAAAATAGACGCAAACACAATCAAATGTGTTTTTTTTCAATCTTCTAAAATTTGTACATTCCCATTTGTCCAACGTATTCGGTTTGTAGATGTTGCAAAAAGTTGATGATTTTCAAGTTTCACAAATGTTTTTAAGTTTGGCGCTATGTGATGCATTATGTTTCTAAAATTAATATCTTAGCCTCGAATTTGGCGCTTTGATGCTTCTAGAAATCCAATAATCTTGAACATAATCTCAGAAAATAACAGTCAACTCTGTAACCATTGATAAAGCATTGATATTCATTACATTTTGTATTCCAATTACGCGGTAAAAAACGCTGTTGAAACTGCAAAAATGATTTGTTTAACTTTTGACAAAAGCGCAGTAACTCGCAAGACGTGTAAAAAGCGGTACCAAAGGTTTCGTGAAGAAAATTTTGATTTGAATGACGAGTCATGTAATAATCAATCTAAACCATTTCATAATGAAGAATTGCAGAAGCTACTCGAAAAAACTGCAAGAAGAACTTGTTATACAGTTAGAAAAAACCCGTCAAACAATTTCTCTCTTATCCTAATCTGACAATCCTGGATATTAATGCCTTTTCTATTTTATAATAAAAACAATGCAACCTGTAACAATAATGTGTGCTGTAATGTGGTGAGACAAGGATAGAAATTGGTCATCCGTCCTATTCTAACTCATTACCATTGTATAAAAGCAGTACGGACACGAACCGCGCGACCTTACCGTTTGTACATACGGATACAAACCGCGATTACCAACAAAGTATATATAGTTTGGTTGTACTTTCTCAGGGGGCGCGTCTCTCTATGATCAGTCTGATGTGTTATGATTATCGCGAGCGAAGAAACAGTTGCATTGCTATTGCGTCATGTAAGTAAATTACGAAGATTTTTGTCCTCGTACCGTTCTGCAAATCCTTCCCTGCGCACAATTGTTGCCCTCGCGACCCTCCAAAAATTCCTATGAGATATTCCCACGTAAACAACATGGTTTCTAACGTTATTTCGACAACGTAGTCTCGTATGCGCGATGATACTCAACGCTTTTTCTCTCGTCCGCAGAATTGTTAATAAGCCGTGAACGAAGTAAAGATTGAAGGAGCAAGATGTTGTTAGCGAGAGCTTGCCGAGCTGGTGTTACTTCTCCATCTGTGGCATCGTTCCTCAAAACACCGGTTGTTCCGAAGACGCAGTTCTCCAAAGGTCAAATCGCCAGATTATTCGTCAGCGATGGACGCAGTTCTTATACGAGGACCGCGAGGAGGAGGGCCACCGCAGCGGAACAAGCGATGGCTCCAGCTGGTGAGACTGGTAAGTTGAAGATCTTGTTGTCTATATATTCATGTAAAGGTTTCAGAAAATGCAGTTATCATTCTTTATATGAGACTGGTAAGTTGGAGATCTTGTTGTCTATATATTCATGTAAAGGTTTCAGAAAATGCAGTTATCATTCTTTATATGAGACTGGTAAGTTGGAGATCTTGTTGTCTATATATTCATGTAAAGGTTTCAGAAAATGCAGTTATCATTCTTTATATGAGACTGGTAAGTTGGAGATCTTGTTGTCTATATATTCATGTAAAGGTTTCAGAAAATGCAGTTATCATTCTTTATATAACTATTCTGTTGAATAAATTGTCAACAAGTCAATAGAATTTGAACATATTAAACCTTCCTATATATGGTTATCATTGTACAGTTTGTTGCATCATTTAAACAACGTTAAATTAACAATTATTAAATTATTAAGTAACATTAAATTTTGTTGATGATATTGTTTTGCTTACAGCTTTCAATATAGGAAAGGGAGCGGTTGCTGGAGGAGCCGTAGTAGGATTGGGTGCACTGTGTTATTATGGATTAGGTCTTTCTTCAAGTACAGGTGCCATTGACCACGCAAGGTATGTGAGATATATTTATATCAAGATATTCTTAAGATATTTTTTCATCAAGATATTTTTAGCATCCTAATATTTAATTGGTGTAAAATATGTATATTTCTAATATACATATTTAAAGATTTATATTTTTTCACTTTATATATTTATAATCAATTTCAAGAAAAGAAGGTCCTAAGTTTATTCTATATGTATGTTTCCTTATGACTTTAGAACTGAGAGATAGATAACATTTTTTTTAGATTGTTTAGTATTGTTTATATGCTTCTTAGGTTAATGTTATTATTTGTCCGAGTGACCTGGGGATTGAGTAATTCCATCATCTTGAAGAATCTCAAAAGCTCTTAAAAGTATAACAATTTCAACTCAATTTCCTGTATATTTACAATTCTATTCTAATATTCTAATGATGTTAAAAATCGGCGTAAATAAGACAGATTAGTAACTGACTATATAACTGTAGAGAGATAAATAAAAAGGATAAGATTATTGACTCAATTAATCACTTTTAATGTTAGAATATTAAAATATACAGAAGTACATAGAAATATTGAGTCAAAATTATTTCATACTTTTCAAGGCTTTCAGAGGTTGAAAGTGATTTATTACTGTCTAATTAATCTTTAATTATTTATTAATACAATTGTAAAACTGATCGTATTTTCCTATTAGTTTAATTATTAGGACATTTATTTTAATTGAAAATATCTCTGCGCGAGTATTGTATTTGTATTTATTAATACAAATTATTATTATTACAAATACAATTTCCTACTTAAAATATTTAGTGATATAAATACAATACGCGATTTACTCGCACTGGTATTTTCAATTAAGGTAAATATCTTAATGATTGAATTAATAGGAAAGCACAATCAGTTTTACATTTTTATTACTAAATAATTAATGGAATCACTAACAAAAGTAACGTATAAAAACTTCGTATAAAACTCAGGTCTGTTAGCGACTGAAAAATAATAAGAAAATAATAGGAAATAAAATAAATATCAATTATAATTTTAATGATATTATGTAATACTGGTTGTACCAGTAATTAAACTAAAAGATGAATAATGTGCTAATTACCAAATGATACAGACTCAATGATTGAATGCTCAATAGATAACATTAATAAGTAACATTAAAAATTGATATAAAGAAGTATTTTGACAAAACGTTAAAGGCTTCTCCTAAATCTCAAAACTAGAATTATTCCCTCTCATGCAGCTTATGGCCACAATATGTCAAGGACCGAGTGAAGTCTACCTACACTTATTTCGGCGCATCCATCGCGGCCAGCGCGGCGTCTGCAGCTCTATGCCTGCGTTCTCCCGCGGTGATGAACATAGTAATGCGCCAGGGATGGATCGCGCTGGGTGTCACGTTGGCTGCGTTGATCGGCAGCGGCATGGTCGTGCAAGGACTCCCGTATCAGGAGGGTTTCGGCGCAAAGCAGATGGCTTGGTTGGTGCACACCGCAGCAGTGGGTGCTGTACTGGCACCGTTATGCCTCCTGGGTGGGCCTCTGGTTCTCCGAGCGGCTTGGTACACCGCCGGCGTTGTCGGTGGCTTATCAGCGGTCGCCGTTTGCGCGCCCAGCGATAAGTTCTTGATGATGGGCGGCCCGCTCGCCATCGGTTTAGGCGTAGTGTTCGTCAGCTCCCTAGGCTCCATGTTCCTGCCGCCGACCACCATTCTTGGAGCAGGATTACACTCTTTAGCACTTTATGGAGGCCTGTTGCTGTTCTCCGGCTTTCTGCTCTACGACACGCAGAGAATCATCAAGCAGGCGGAGATGCATCCCACGTACAATGTTTACGGCCGACAGTATGATCCAATCAATAAGTGAGTAATTGAAAAATTGCACTGGATATTTGAGAAATGTTAGTTCCTGTTCAAAAATTCATTTCCTGATCTCCTGAATACCTTCCAGACTAAGAGGTCAAGTCTGCTCTTAAATTAATTTTTGTAATTTATTATATAAGATATATATATATATATATATATATATATATATATATATATATATATATATATATATGAGTGTGAATGCTATTACGTCAAATATGACGCTGCTGCACTTAAGAATTATTTTGTTATCATAGGAGTAATCATATTTTTATTCTTGCAGCGCAATTTCAATTTACTTAGATACGATCAACATCTTCGTGCGGATTCTATCTATATTGGCAGGTGGCGGTGGTAATAGACGCAAATAGAGGAATAGTGAAACAAAATTGATGGATGTAGCACTATCAAATAAATACAAATACAATAAATTTTAATTTTTAGTCATAATGTTTGTTTTCCTTAAGGATAAATTGTACAGTTTTGAATTACAATAAATAATTAAATTGTTTAATATAAAAAAAATGTAAAAAATGATTCCAGAAATAAATTACTTATAATATATAATATTTATTCCAGAAATAAATAGACTTATAAGAGCCCACCATAGATGTTGGTGAAACAATATAAAAAAAAAAACAAAGAAACGTATACGTTTCAGTCATGGAACGTCTTCGGTATGAACGCTAAATATATAGAATTAACATATATAACAAGACATAAAAAATGTTGCGTTCTTCGAAAAATGTTTAGGAAAAAAACTTTAGTTTTTGCGATACATAAAAAGAACACGGGTGCAAGATATTTTTTAATAGACTGTGTACGCAAGATTTCGTAACGTCATTCCTCCAAAAAGATATTAAAGAACTGTGTAAATAGAAGCACCTAATTTTACTTAACAATTTTTAAATCGAAAAATACTTAATAATTCAAAACTTACAATAATACAGATTTTCAGATAAAAATAAATTTGTAATGTCTAGAAAAACATATATCGGTTATCGCAACACAAGTGTAAGAGTAAGTGTCGTTATACAAGTATAAAAAATGTAAACAGCAACAGAACACATACAAGAAATTCAAACACGAGATAATCTGCCTAGAACATGATCATAAGTATAACCTAGGAATTATCTAAGTAATTCGCTGTCGTGTACTCGGATCCCTTTAGGAGAGAATTTACTGCACGGTGTACTGCAATATCCCAGTAGACTGATGCAATCTTGTGCTTCGCCAAAACCGTCACACGTTATCTAGAATTACGCAGAAATATACTATATTTGCTTTTCACACACGCGTTTTACTGGCGACATACAAGCGACGTCAGCACGTAATTAGTCCGATGCTTTCCCTGGGAATATCCCGGCAAGAACGTTTGCGTTTTGCGTTAATTGCAGCCGTCTATCTGTGCCAGATTTATGTAAATACCAAGATAGGCCGACATAAATCTACAGCGCGTATTGCAATTACATTTAGCATCAAATTAGCATCTAAAGGCGGAACTGCATCAAATTCGCTCAAGTGCAATTGCTCAATCTTAATGGTAATATTAATAACTCATCTACGGCATGGGGATGAAATCACGGCGAGCGCGACAATGTGTCGACCATCGGCTCGTGTCGTTCCAAATCAAGATCGACCATCATGCCGATAATTGGAGGAGTCGCGAGGAACATGTCGAGGTGGAGAAGAGGACAAAGCGAGTTGGCAACCCCCGTGAGGAGGGGTTTGCGCCTGCGTTCCTCGCTTCGTCGTGAAGGGTGAAACCGACACGCGACGAAGGGAGCGGCGAGAGGGAGTGAGAGACGGAGAAAAAGAGAGAAACGAGGACGGGGACGCTCGTTGAAGCGAGAGAGCGATATCCATCGGGTGGAAAGAGAGAGAGAGGAAACGAGAGGGACATTGAACGCCGACACCGTGGCCTCGCAGTCTCTTCTCGTTCGCGCCGCACGAAAACGCATCGCTGCGCTTCCTTTTGCATTTCTCCCGTGAGTCAGCGCAGTCCGGCTCCTCCGTTTCCGCGCTCTCGTCAACGAGTGCATTCTTGGGTGCCGCGCACCCGGTGCAGCATCCGCGGCGAGGTCCTTGAGGCGGCGGCTCGCGCAAAGGAATAGAGAAAGGAAGATCTCCGTCCAGGAGGAGAGTCGTCTGCGAGACCCGCCGCCGTTCGAGAACGTAAGTGACAATACTCTCTTTCTCTTTCTCTCTCTTTCTCTCTCTCTGTCTCTAGAGAGAGAGAGAGAGAGAGAGAGAGAGAGAGAGAGAGAGAATTTATCGCACGCGAATGGTACATACGCCTATGCAGGTGCACGACTATGTGTGTGCGTGGGTGATTGTATCGGTCATGCGTGGGTGAGGAGTGTGTTGTATTGTATATTTTTCGAAATCTGCGGCGACCCCGTCGACGGGATGACAGACGTGAGTCATACGAAAAGTCCCGGAACGTTCCTTGTTTTGTGATTCTCTCGTGGACGAATCTGTCCCAATCAATGTCTTTGTTTCGATGTCTAATCGATTGGTCGGAATAGTAATTGGTATTGACGCGCGTGAAATACTGCGGATGGAAGGGGAAAATTGATTTCCCTGTGATCCACGAAAGGACTTCTGGCGAATCTTTAATATTCTTTGACAACAGTTTTACTTTGGTAACTTGCGAATACGATCTCTTTGCCTGTATATCGAAAATCAGTCATAAAGAGTATAGAACAAATCTATGCGTCGCGATAATGCTGTGTTAGGTACTTGAGAACGTTTGTCTGCGTTCGCGGGAACTAACTTTAATTAGCAATTAGCATGTTTAATTTAAGTTTAAGTCAAGTAATTCAGATTACGTATATAACAGGAGCAATCTCATACAACGTATTCCAAAATTATTTAGAATATGTCTAGCATGTCCTGAGAAGTGTCTGTTCCGAGCACGTCCAGAACGATCTCGGGACATTGTGTATGCTAATATTGATTCATCAATATTTATTTTAGGATCATTGAAAGGATATAGGTACCCAGCGAGTGCTCCTGTTCGATGAATATTTCGATAGTCTAATCCAATAACGATAATCCAATAGTTATTCTAAATTTTCTGTAAATAACTGTCCTAGACTGCATTATTGGAACTTGTAGTCTTGTTCAAAGACAATTCAATTGCGTCCCTTGATCTTTCATTTGCGGTACAACTTTGTTCCCGGGTCTTCCTTTTGCACGCTCCCAAAGTCCTCTCCTTGACTCATGCAATTCTCAGTGCCGCGTATAATAGTAACGGTCGACGAGACGTCTCGTCGCTCGCGTGTGTATTCCTCGCGAACAGCCTCGGAACGCGCGCGCGGAGCGCAGCGATGCACGCAACAAGGTGCATCTCGTTAACGACGAGGCCGGCGTCGTAATATGCGGTTTCGCGCGGATAAAATTCGCGGCACGCGCCGGCGACGCTCTTTCGAGCGTCGCGACAGAAAGAGAGGCGCCGCGGCGCGTCGCGGCGAGTCGATCGATCGACGTGTAACTGACTGTCTACGCCAGTAACGCATCCTCTTCGGCAAAATCATCAGTTCAGATTTACCGAAGAGACATCGGGATTCAATTATAATTCCATGTATAAAGCGAAGTCTTCGCTCTGTATTTAAGAATTGACAGATTTCTAAAATAACACGGGCTATTTTCTACTTGAGGAATCGGATTTTCAGAGCAAATGAAATATTGCAATTTAGAATTTCGCGACTCGCGAAATGAATTTAAATCCTTGATGCATAAATCGCGGTTTTAGATACTAAATACCTGGGAATGGTGAAATTTTAAATATGAGACTTTAGAGAAGATCTTAAAAATACGTGATGCATTGGATTCATCACGAAATATTCTATAAATCCCTTGATAAACTCATTTTCCAGTTTTGTGGGAAGATTAGTTGCGGTATTATTAGGTGACCTCTATAGGAAGATGCTATATGAAAAAGTTCCGAAGATTTTCTTAGCAAGGCACTAAAATAAACCTCTCAATGATTCCACGTTTTACGTACGTACGTGACACACGCGGAAGGATAGCGCGTATCGCAAAAGAAGACTTCGAGGGGTTGTAAAGCAAGATGAGGGTGGCTGAGAGGGTGCCTGGGGGGTTGCTTGAGGGTTGCCGCGCACGTGCGAGACGGAGATGACGCTACGTAGACGACAGGACCGGCTTCTGGGGGTAACGGAAGACCTGTTACACTATTCAAAGGATATTGTTTACCAAATATCTTCAATCGCAATATCTGTCAAAGTCGAGTTATTCTCCTTTAGTTTTCCTTGTCTGTGTACCCAGAAAAATAATATAGAAATTACGTGAAATTAAGAAGCTGATAGATAAAAATAATAATATATGGAGTCGATAAGACAGTGTTTAGTATTAACGTAAAAAGAAAGAGAAACTAACACCAAAGAAACATTCACTCCTTAGATTAGGGGTGACTTAAAATGACTGCACGACACATTTTTTGTAATATATAAGTACATTTAGATTTCTCTTTCCTCCTTATTGTTATCTTCTTTGAAAAATAGGATACAGAATAGATTTAATTCGCATTTGCTATGAGTTAAAAGAAATACTAGCTCAAGTAAATCAAAAAGAAGACAATTTAATATTTCATCAAGAAATTTTTCCGGTCACGCCACTTAGAGGATCATAAAGTTAAAAATCACGGGGAACGCGACTGATGGGCATGGGAATTTTTCCGGAGGGTGATCTCACCTCCAAGACCGTCCCTGACGGACGACGCAAGCGAGGGTGGCCGGGGTGAGGGAGGGGGACAGGCCGGAGAGGGTGAAACGAGGGTGTCGGTCGCGAGTCGATAAACCGCGGGGAACGCGAGCACCCTTGCGCACGGCTTCAACATGGCGGACGGTGAGTCCCATTCCCTTTTTCCCTCGGTCGCCTTGCAAATGCCGGCCGGACGAGAGAGAGCGTGTCGCACGATCGATTCCCGTGACTCTCGTATCGTCTCGTTCTCGCCGGCTGTTCGCGATCGACAGGCCGACGTGTTCGCGGCGATCCCTCGCGAAGAGCCTCGTTTCCGCGGCCGCGAGGAACGCGCGAGATCGGCATTGAGATCGGCCTCGCAACGATCCACGAGCGACTCCGTTTCCGCTCGTGCCACATCTTCACGGCGAACTAAACTGGCCGTTTCCGCTTCTCTTTCAGACTCGGAGGAACCGACATGCGGCTCAGGGAGCCCGTCGTCTCGGTGCCGTTGCATCCCGGTGGACTGAACAACAAGTAAGTGACACTAGATCGCCTCGAGCGATCGCGGAGGGTTCCCCGTTTAATCGGCGGCGGTTGAATGCGATCACGTGCAGAGATAATGATCACTTTAATCGAAGTGCTGGAAGGCGGCGAATTGCCGGGGGAGAAAATTATCCCTCGCGGCATTTCGTATTACGTAATGTGTTTCGAAACATTGCCCTTCAATCGGTGCTTCGCGCTAGCGAGCGAGCTTATTTCGTACTTTCAATGGGCTGATCAAACTCACCGCGTGACACTGCAATAACTGTACAATGTCGCGTGACTTGTTCTATTTACATTTGGAACGCAGTGTTATTATATTTGTGCTTTTCTATATAGCAATTATTTTTATAATATGTTTTCTTAAGGGATAGCCATATTTTGCTGATCAAACTTGTTGATTTTTTCCTACTCATATCGTATTGATTGTACAGAATTATTAATGTTCTTGCACAGTAGAAGTACGTGCAAAAATGAGTCGCTGCATTGTTCAATGTGTGACGATAAAAAATTTCAAGATTAACATTTTGAAGTTGTCAGCGTAGATATTTGCTTGATATGATAATTCTGAAGCTTGTATATTCTGAACGTGCACTTAGGAAATGAAATTTTTCTGCACTTAGGAAAATTTCAGAAGACATTTCTATGTGTACGCACAGAAATATATCATTCTACTGCTGAGAAAACGGATTATTTAGCTTGCGTTCTTTCTTTTGAGTAACGGCTAGACTGAGAATAAAATACTTGAAAATGCTGCTTGAAAAAAATACTTGTGGAATGTAAGATTTATTTCTGCAAAATAAAATTTATTTCTGTAAAAATAAAGTTTATATCTCACGAATAAATGTTCAAGTATTTCTTTCCCAGTATATTTTCAACAAGAATTTTTTTGATAAGTCTTTAAATATACTCACAAATGTTGAATCATTATTATGTACTCAAAAGAAGAATTTATTCTTTTCACAAAAATATCATGAAATTTTATCAAAGAAAAAGTTGACTCGATTCTATGTAAGCTAAGCAAATTTTTATTTTAATCTAATCTTGATTATGAAATGCTAAGCTTACTAGGATTTAGAATGTACTTTGGATAAATGTAATATTTGTAATAAATCTATGATAAATTTACGCATATATAGATTCGTGAAATACTTGAAACAAGTAATATTTATTTAAATGCGGTATGCATTTTTCTGTGTGTATCTTCTGAATCTAGAAACTCAAAATTTCATGAAATGTTTCTAGAACGATTTTTATATATGTATGGCTAGGTTTTATGTTAAAAACGAAGCAGCACATATATAAAATCTATATGTATAAGAAATACGAAAAGAGTAAGGCAATCGTGTTAGTGCTTATCTGACAAAATGTTTTGATGGTTGCCTCCCTACGTTATCAATAGTTTTCGAGTCCATCACTTTGACATTTCACTAACATGTAATGGTATTATAAAAGAGAATGACTTTCCTTTATCTCGAAAGATGGTAGAATAAAATGTCAATTTCCATAATCTCTCTCCGGGTACAGAAGAACAAGAACTTCATGAAAGTTGCGTACTCAGCACAATTGATCGTAAACGCTAATGCTCTGTAACGTCCTATGTCAAATTTTAGAAACTTTACAAAATTAGAGCGAATTAGCGCAAATATCTTTCTTCTCATTTTACAGTAATAACAGCAATCGCGGTGGATACAGCATAATTTGATTGAGTATTTCAGTATTAGCGATATTTGGTATAATTAGTATCGAATATAGTAATAATTTTACTAATTATCTGGTAATAATTATAAAATGGTAAAACAAGTCTTTATTTAGTTGAATCAATTAAATATTTTGATTAATAATACTAAAAATTTACTAAAATAAATAATTTACTAAATAGTGTGATTACCAAAACGTTTGATCATATATTTCCCACACAGCACAGAAGTTTCAAGAAGCTTTCAGAAAGGTTTCAGAAACATTGGACTCTTTTGAGATCTTCCTGAAATCTTTCTGAAAGCTTTTTGAAACTTCTGTGCGGATTATCACATAATATAGTAAGCATTACTAAACAATATGGTTTTACTTAACAAGCTATTTGATAATACATACCATATAAATTGTTAATACTTATCAAGTCTCAGCAATAGATACTAAGCCTTGGCAACATATATCACAAACTTGCTAAGATTGTTAATATTTATCAAATTATCTGATTATATTGAAAAGTATTTCACCAAAGCATATCTAGTAACTATCACCCAGACTTGATGGTTATTACCAAATCTTTTTTTTGGGTGTACGCGCGACGATGTAACGAGGAAGGGACGCCCACGGAGGGAGAGAGAAGTCCACGTACCGTGCCGCCGCAATCTTCCGGTGGAATTGCGACAAAGTCATCTGATTATTTTCTAGTTAACGCGCTATAAATATAAACGTGCGCGTGATGTCTTCTCTCTTTCTCGATGGCGACGGCGGCGGCGGCGTCGGCGATCGTAGGCGTGCTGCCGCCGCCTATACCTCGGCATCGACGGCCGGGGCCATTGGTGTTACACCCGACGTACATACGTACGTGTAGTATCGATCCACCTGGACTCATTTCTCGGTCTCGCACGCAGCCAGCTCCGCAGGCACGGCCCGAGCCGGAACATCGCCGGCGAGATCGGCGATCGCAACGAGAACGCGGCGAGCCCGGGCTCGCTCCCGCCGGAGCCGGACTCGGCGGACTTCCGGCTGGCTGAGGACACCACCACGTGGTCCTCCTTGGCGATCGCGCGCGACAACGTGCAACAGAACACCCCGCCGCAGCAGCCAGTCAACGTCAACAACAATCTCACTGAGCCGAAGGTGCAGAGGAACAGCTCCGTCGAGAGCCTCGCCGACTACGAGGGTGAGTGTACCGTTTTTTGTGTGTGCAGTGGCTCGCAAAATGCCTCGGGTAAAACAATGACGTGCTGGCAGCTCACCAAACTGTCAAAATTCAGAGTCATTACGGACGGACTTATGTACGTAATAATGATAATATATGTATGTATCTTGTTACTCTACAAAAAATCGCCAGAAAAAAAGGGACTTGGTTTACAAAACTTTCCCTACACTCCACACTCTATATTACCACACTCATTCGTCCATATCTTATATGAAACCTTTAACTACATATATTTTTATCTTAATATCACAACAGTTACTATCTACAAATATCATAAATATTATCATATCACAGTCCTCATTGCCTTACTTCCAATCTGTTTTATCTTATGCTAACTTATCTATTTACCTATTAACTATCACATATTTTAACTATCATAACTTTATGTTATTATTTCCCTACTGTTTCTTTCAAAATTATAACTATACTTTACCCATTTGGCATTCTATATATTCCCATTCTTCATTCCTATTTTTCTTTCTCTCTTTTAATCTTTCTCAGCCTCCTGTCAATAATGATAATATAATTAATAATGTAATTAAGAACGCTGAACGATAAGTAATAATAATAATAATCATTATACTAATAAGTAATAATAATAATTAATAATAAAATTATTGGGCAAACCCCTCAGAGAGTAGTAACTCTCAATTTTGACAGTTTGGTGAACTCTCTACTTTATTGTGTCTTGTTTTGCAACCTACTATATGGCGTTTTGAGATGAAAGAGGAGAAACCAGAAAGAATTGACCAGTTATCTCTCGTGTTGCAATAGAGAGGAAATTGGATGACGCGCAGTCACCTCGAAATGAATATTTCTTAACGAGCTTGTTTTTCAGCGTATAGATTTTTCTTTTTTTTTTCATAAGATTGCGCAAGTGCTTCATAAAACGGGTTGCCTTTTACAAGACACGTAGGGTGACGGGAAATTAACGTCCGTCCTTGTTTTCTCTTCTCTCTCTCTTTTTATACGCGTATAAATAAGTTCTTCAATCAAAATGACAATGGCGCGCTCTCGCACTCAATGAGACGTTACCGTCAATTATCTGACACGTCATTACGCCATTTACGTTTCGCCGCGTTCGTTTATTTCAGTATGAAATGATTCGAATGGCGGGGCAGACATGCGCGCGAAATAGGTATTGTTGTTATGCGCCCTGATAAAGTGTCCGACTCGTTCGCACGTGCTATTACAATCGCGCTATAAATCCCTCGAAATCGATCCGCGTTTCATTCGGCGACAAGTGAGCCAAATTGACAAAGAGCAATAGAGGGCACTTTGAGCGGGGGACGAGAAAGAGAAAGTAGCTTAAAGTAAGTAACGTATATTATTAGGCACGACTGAAGAGCGATCCGCCAACGTAAACAACAATCTGACCGAGCCCAGGATACGAAGGAACAGCTCCGTCGAGAGCCTCGCCGACTACGAAGGTGAGCTCCTTCGTCCTGAATTAATCCCTGTACATACGACTCGACCCCTGTCGAGAGAAGCCCTATACGACGCACAGTGGGACGCATCGTCTAAATTTGTGGCTAAGACCTCATATATTGCGAACTTCAGAATTATGCAAAAGTATTCACATATTCAAATAGTTTAACGTTCGATATATATAGTGATAAGCTTAATTGTGTGTTAACTATCTTCGTTTCTATGCAGCAAGCCCAACATGAATAATATCTTGCGAAATATTCTTGCTCATATTGATGCAATTACATAGACTCATTCGGCGGTCTTAAGAAAATTTGATCGAATCAGCTGTTGCGAAGCATATACTTCATTCATATATATAAATAATAAGATAGACCAATAAGTAATAATAGATCAATAGGTGGTTTTAATATTTTTCCAAACTACAAAGTCTGGAAACGACAACCCCCTTTGGATATCCGAAAGCCATTTCGATTCCTTGCGCGATTCTAATATTTCAGAAAACTCTCTCTGTTCCTTATTACTCGTGCCAATGATGACCTTTGAACATACTAAGAACATAATTTGTATGATTCAACATTAGATAAATTTTGTTGCAATTTTTACTACAATATTTTCTCTATGTAAAAAGAATGGTGAATGAACACAAAATATCTTAAAATACTAACAATTAAATAAAGAGTTAGAATGACTCTCTTGGGTATGCAAAGTAAATCATAAAATTTTATACTTGAAAATCAACCACGTTTAGGATTTTGACCACAAATTTAGATGTTTCATCCCCCATTGTGGGTCATTGTGCCTTCTGAGACGATCGAATCGCGCACATAGTCTTCTAAAAAAGTCGCATATGTAATTGTCACAATTTTATACTATGTAAATTTTATATTTTTATATCGTGCAAAGATGAGAGCACATATATGTAGAAAAAAGAGAAAGATCGATAGAGTGTAGAAAGAGATGAGAAACAGCGAAGCGTGCGCGCAGAGCAACAATCGCGCGAGCGATGACTGGATGGTCGCGCACGTCTGAATCACCTATTAATATCTCGGATCATCGCGCCTATCGGAAATTGAGCAATTGATTGCCCTAGTTTTTAGTCACGCTTCTGCTAAGTGTCGCACGATGTGCCAGCATGTCCGAGATTTTATTGGAAAGCAATGGTGGTCGAAGGTTTCGTCGCGCTTTCGCGACGCCACGGCCGCTCGTGGCGAACTTCGATATTTTCCATCAGCTCTGCCATTAATAACGCGTATATCCTTGACATTAAACCATTACCCGTGAAGTGCGAGATCGTAAGATTAGGTTGGAATCGAGACTACCGTTCGGTATGTGTAGATTAGCTTGCGACGTGTAACGGTCGTCGAGTTGTTTAATGACGATTCCAGAGATCAGTGGAGTTGTCATAAACTCACGAGATTCCACTCATGGCAACATTTACCGTAGATACAATGATCTGTGACGCGTAGTATTCGCAAAATCAATGAACTATTATTATGGAAACAATGTCCCATAATATGATTCATGAAGCCGATGACTTTTACATGACAAAAGCTTTCATAAAGACAGATATTTGTAACGTCAATAGTCCTTCTAAACTACGCAAACGACGATTTTGTAGTTTTATTTTATAAATGAAAGGAACTACAAAATTATAAAATCATCCATGTAATTTGAAACTTGGGATTTGTACGCTGAGAATGAAATACTTGGAAATTTCTTTGTGTGAGATATAAATTATATATGTTATGTGTATTTTATTACTTCAGTTACAATTGTTAAGAAGGGGACTTGATTTACAAAACTTTCTTTAATCATACTCATTCGTTCATACCTTATAAACTTTTAATTACCTATATTCTAATCCTAATATCACAACAGTTACCATTTCATCACAAATATCACAATTTAAATTTATCACAACTTAAATTTACACAAATTAAATTTATCACAAATATTACAATTCTTTATTTATTATCATGTCACAGTCATTATTCAATCTGCCTTACCTTATACTTACCTTTTTAGTACTTACCTATATTAGTTATCACATCTTTTAACTATTACAACTTTATGTTATTATTTCCCTATTCTTTCCTTGAAAGTTATAAGCATAATCTAACCATTTGACATTCTGTATATTCCATCCTCATTTCTGTTTTTCTTTTTTTTCTTTAATTTCTCTCAATCTCCTGTTTCTTTCTCTACAAAGCTTTAGGATATAAAGTATAGGATATAAAGTTCATTTCTGTGAATGAAGTTTATATCCCACGAATAAATTTTCAAGTATTTCCTTTTATCCTAGTGGGATTCGAATCTCTTGTGAAAGAGATTGTGAGTCGTCTATGCACTACGCCACTTCATTAATTGATGGATCCGTTATAATTTTTATGCTCTATCTGTGTTGTAATCAACGTTAAATACTAGAATATGTGATTATAATAACCTGAAATCTTATTTAATTCAACCAATAGTCGTTGACCAAATATTATAATTTGACACTTAAATATTATAATTTTGCACCAGCAGTAACGAAATTCTGACCGTTGTTAAACCTAAATATTCCGGTTGGCTATCAGAATTTTATTATGATAACAAGAAATTCTATTTAGTTTAACCAAATCTTGTTTAACTAAAAATGTCATGTTAATCTGACTTTTTCGTGTTGTCTTTTCCGTGGAATCGGAAAATCTACGCGAGAGTAATAATTTAAAATAAAAAAATCTCTAGAATCTCGTTGTTCATGGTGTGAGAGAGTCAATGAGAAGCGATTTGTCGGCCTGGTTGGTGACAAATCACTCGCAGTACCGGGAATTGTCCGAGATCGGGAATTATTCGAAGCGACAAATTGTCCTCATCAACGTGCACGAGAACAGTTCCTCTGTATGTGTGCATGCGAACACCTAGAGCTTCGCGGGTGGGCCGATGAAAGCCCTCTACGAGTGCACGAGTCGGCCGACTGGCCGGACTGTGATGACGATGAGTCACGTTCCAACGAGACGTCCAATTATTCGGTATTCCGGCCGATGCTGAAGCGGTGCGCGCGAATTGTTGCAGGACGTAACTCGCCGCACGAGAACTCATCACACGAGTTAACGCCGTCCGAGTGGTCCGATTGGTCCGAGGAAGGGAACCTTCCAGCAGGCTGCCGCGGCATCGTCAACCCCAACTACCCCGGCTTCCAGCACCTGGCGCCTTCCTTGCTGTCGGACACCGACTTGACCGAGGACGAGCACGACAGCTGCTCCGATTACCCGCCGCTCTATTCGGGCGTCCACCAGGAGCAGACGCCGTTGGAGAACGACAACGAGTACAACAACAACGTCGACGACAGCATTAATCATCTCTGCGGCCAACGGAACGACCGCAAGGTCTTCTACGAGAAGCCCAAGTTCAACATACAGGTAACCTGCTTGACTTGGAGTGGATTGATCGACGGTTTACTTGACTTAAGCCTCGAGGAAATAGAAAATAACGACTCGAAATCCTCTCACCACTGTGGTGAACTCGTTCTGCGAGCAAATCGAGTTTGTCACTGGTAAAACCGCGCGCGCAGTCGACGGCGTGCAGTCAGTCGATTGGCGGTTATCAACGCGTAAAAATAATCGAGCATACTCCTACGAGCGTACACGCGTGACATCATCATCATGCCGCTCTCGTCTCCCGTTCCAGACTGTGACTTCTCTATACGAGTCGGTGGTGCCGCCTTCGGAAAAGTGCATCAACTACGTAAAGAGCGTGGAGGTCTCTAGGTCCGAAGAGAAGTCGCTGTCGCCGGAGCCGGAGGTCGTCGTGAACGGCGTCGTTGAGGCGGAGACCCACTTGACGGTCTTGGAGCCGGAAGAGGGCCTGGCCGACCAGGTGGACCAGCACGCGCCCGAGTTGTCGCAGGCGACCCTCGAGGACAAACGGGAGCGTGAAGTCCCCGTCGAGGTCGAGCTGGTGGAGTTGACCACCAGCGTGAGCGAGAGTTTGCAGTTTCCGGAAATTGAGGAGATCTTGGACTCCGGGAAGACTAGCGAAATCGGCGAGGTGAGTGTGATGAATTAGAAATATTTTCTTCTCAACAAAGGATTAACATTTTAACTTAGAGTTCTGTTAAATACAACGGCATTGACTAAAAATACTTTTATATCGGTAGTAGAAAACATAGAAGGGAAGAATAACATATTTGAAAATTGCTGGGTTTTATCATTGATTAAAAAGTAATCCTAATTACTCGAGTCGAGGTTTTAGCTCTACTTTCGACCTTTCTAACATCTTTCTAACATCTGCATATTCTGAAGGATCAGTCATTGACTATGTTTATGCAGCAACTTCAGTTCGGTTTAATAACAACCATTAGTGAGCTCTTGCATCCGATTGATATAGTCTTTTAGATCTAAAAGTATACTTCAATTAAATGCAACAGTTCACACTAACTACAGTTGTTACTAAATCGGATTAACATTACAATGTAATAAGACTCTATGTTTAATAAACATGGAAATTGCAATTACCTATTCAGCAACTTTAAATGCCAAAAAATGCACAAAATGTCATTTGTATTATAATAAGTTTCAAAGAGAACCTCTCGGCAAAGTTAATAGGTTAAATGGAATCAAAAGAGATTGATGTGGGCTGCAGGGTATCAAAGTAGGTGTAAAATAGAGTTGAAATAAAAATAAAATAAAAATTTTGACTCTGGTAGTTTTGAATATAATAGCAGAACAAAAGATCCGTATCTTGAATTCATGATTTAGCTTAGTTAAACCGTCGTTGGAAAGGTGAGGTCTGAGAGACCCCACGCATTTCATTTCGTTCTCTTTAAATCTTTGTAATATCTTCAGAATTTCTTTCTGTTAACTGTTACTTCAGATACTCTCAAATTTCAATATTCCACAGAATCACATAGAGAGATATATTATAAAGTTTCTGAAATTATAAAACTACAATAAAAAAAAAAGAAGAAAGAAATCCTCCTTTTCATCCAAGCTTAATCGGAACGAATGCTTAACCTAATTGCATTTAAATGCAATCAATTTCTGTCCCATTGCCATTAAATATTCTTCAGTTGCTAACTACTACTTGCGATCGAGGCTTATTTAAATGTCGCGCATTTCTTTTGTATTTGCAACCGAATGCCTCCCCTACGGGCGTGTGGCGCCTCTTCAACGTCGCGCGATTAATTTGCACAACAATCGCGATGTCCCGATAATCCCACTTCCTGTCACCGGCGACTCGCGCCCGTCTAACTGTCGACGCGCTCGAGCACGGTCGATTAAACGCGCACGATCTCGGTTGGGCGCGCAGACGGAGGACGTCGCGGTGGAGCACATCGACCTGATACGCGAGGCAAAGGAGTTGCCTCACCCAGCCCGGTCCAAAATAGGCAACCGTCAGCCGGTGACGTCGGGCGGCTCAGCCGACGACGACGAGTCGGAGAGTAACAGCGACTACTCCGAAGGCTTCGCCGAGGAGCGGCCGACGTACACGAAGCTGGAGGAGATCGACCTGCTGTCAAGTATCGGTCGGGACATAGGTGTCGACCTCGAGAAGTACGCTCAACCGGTGCCGGACGTAGTCGCGATGGAGTCCATCGAGAACATTCGCAGTCAGTCACGGTCCACCTCGGTCATCAAGGACCACATGGAGGACACCAACAAGCTGCTGGAACGCGAACTATCGGAGGCGTCCAGCGCGGACGCCAGGAAGAAGGAGAAGATGGCCAGGAACCAGGCCAAGCGCCGCCAGCAGCAGCAACAGCAACAGCACCAGCACTCACGCACCTCGAATTCTCATAGACGTCCCGATAAACGCAGAGCTGACATCGAGAACGGATCAGGTAGATACCGCTCTTCTTTCATCAGCCTAGTTCTTTTACGTTTAATTGTATTTTCATCGTCATTGTTATGATGTTGTCATAGTCGTTATTATTTATGGTAGTAAACATGGAATAGTATATATTAACAGTTTATGCCAATATACACACAGAGGAATATTATTATGCTATTAAGAAAAGTAATTACTCAGTTTACTTTCTTTCTTTTAAACAATTATTTTCAACAAAGATTATTTTCTTAATAATATACGGAGGAACAATTTGATTGTATATATTAACGTGAAGTTTGGTTTTTTTAACGAACAAACCAATGCGTTTAGATTGGAGAATTTCTGGAGAATTTCTGGTCCTTATACTGAAAAAACTTGAAAATTTATTTTTAGCATATAAAGGTTATTTTTTTATAGAAATAAACTTTATTTTACGGAAATAAACTTCATATTGCACAAATAAACTTTCAAGTACTTTTTTTTCTCAGTGTATAATTAAAATTTGGTTTCCAACAACCAGAAATTCCATTTCCTTCAAACAAAACGCGTTGATTCATTCATTCATTACAACCAAACTTTTTTTATTATTATTTTAAAATGATAAAAATGATTGAAATGTTAAACTTACTAGGATTCAGAATGTATCTTGAATAAACTGACGCTTATGATGAACTTATGATAGATTTAGGGACATTTAAACTTATGAAATACTTGAAATAAGTAACATTGACTTGAATGTAGTGTGTATTCTTTATGTATATGCTATTTTATAAATTATTATTATACACATATTGCTTTTTATGTGGATATTATAGGATAAATGTCAATAATGTTGAATATATATTAATTGTTATTTGTGTCCTTGCTAAATCAAATGTTAAATGAAAGAAAAATCGATACTGAATTATCGAGAAGTCCGCGGTAAAGAACACAGCGAATGATTCGTTGTGTGAAACGGGTATATATTTAATGCGACCTGTGTAAAACATACAGCTGCACGAGATAAACCGTAGATTTCAACCTCTCGAGATTACGTATGCATGCGATACTCCGGCACTCGTCAGTTTCCGTTTAGCTGTTTCGGTAGTATCTCCGCCTCGTCGCTGTAAAAGGTTCTCACGTTTGACATTTGCGCACTGTTAAAGGCGGCTTCGACGTTTACAACATCGAGACGGCGATGCCAAAGATCGACTTGGACGCCATCGAGTCACACCTCAGAGCTGCTCGCGAGGAGGAGCGTCGGGTGAGTGATTAGCAATTTTTTGCTATTAATAGTTTTCTGTGTGCGAATTATACAGGTCAACAAGATCGTTTTGACTTTGCGTTTTATTTAGTAATATACAGGATAATAATATGCAAGATAATAATAAGTGTTATAATAATAGGATAATAAATGCAGGATAATAATAAGTATTATAATTTACAAATTTTTTAGTTTTACAAATTTACAAATTTTTACAGTTTGAGTATATCGTAACTCATATTAAATAACTTCGTAAAAATTCTAAATTCTCTTTTATCTTGTTATTCATTCTCTACAACGCGCAATGTCATACTATCGATTTCTAATGCTTCTTTTCTCTCTCTTTCTCTTTTGCTCTCTTTTATAAAATTAATACATAAATTAACTAAAGCTGCTAGGTCAATGAAAGCCCCCGATTTACTCGCACGTTCTACTAAAACGCATTCCTAATGTTTCATCTGGATATCTGTTCGAGGCTCTTGAATACGTTCGATAAACAGCATCAATTTCGCGTATCTCTAAAGTTTCACGTTTGCATCGAATGTACTATGCGGAGGCATCTGTAGTGGGCGGATGCATATGTAGGTCTTATTTGATACGAGTACTTGGAGCGAGCGTGCAACAGTGCTTTAGAAAGCAACATCTCGGGAACGTCAAATTTTTCGAAGAGATCTCCGTGTTTTAGTGAAATTTTCATGCCGGAACTGTTTGACAGGCAACATTATTTTCCGCGATTATTTATGCGATTCAATATATTTTGACATACCTAATTATTGGATATATCTAGGCTTGGACAATAACTAGTTAATCAGTTAAAAGTTAAAATGTTAAAAAGTTAATAACTTCTTAACTTAGCTTAGCCAATTTTAAATGAGTCAGCTTTTAATTCTAATGTTATTTATTTTTTTAATGTATTAACCTTAACTTATTAACTTTTTTATATAAATTAAAATAATTTTTCTCAATACTTGAATCGTCGCGAGCTAATAATGTAGAATAAAAATTTAAAATAATAATAGCAGAATTTCCTTTTCTTTCTGAACATCAGCGTTCCTTTGTTGTATGGAATTCTAAGCACTAAAAAGTTAATTATAATTGATTAAAAAGTTAATTATACAAACATTATACATGTATTTTATATATGTATATTGCTTTGTACAATCAACTTTTAACTTGAACAAATTAATTTAATATTATCTTGCCTTTTGAGTTAGTTTTTGTTTATATAACTTTCAACTAAGTTAATTTAAGAGCTATTAACTTTCAACTTGGGTTAAAAGTAAAATTAACTTACTCAAACTTGAATATATATCGAATATAAATTATTAGCCTAAATTTATCAGCCTAAATTGTTTTTAGTAGCAATTGCGCACACATTTTGACCGAGCGAATTGATTTGAAATAAAGAAGGCACTGTTTATTATTATCAACAGACGCACACGATGGTTTGTATCACGCAACCGATAAACCTTGACACAGTCGGTGGTTTCGAGTGACGAAGTACAACGAGCGATATGATATAATAACCAAGCTTATTGAATGCAGATATGTGCAGGCAGATGCCATGGCATGCGAATAATTATTGCGAGAAAAATATGTACGAATCCGCTTTTTAATCTTCTATTTCGTAACACAGTTTCTGACACGATAACGAATTTAGTTTTTTGTCTATTGAGTTTGACAGGATCGTGCATCGCGCTCCGAATGTTGAATTACGCGTAGGTCAGAAGTCACGCATGGCCGGTCAACCGAAACGTTTTACGCACGACCCCGAAGATGATTTAACGATCTTTTGTTACAACGATGCAGCTAACGTTGCAGCTTGCATAGTGTAACAAACTCGAAACATTTCTGCATGTGACGAATTATTCTCTCCAGACATTTCATTGATAATAAGATTGTGAAAGTTGAACATATGATTTTCTATACTTTATAGATTTAATCATCTTTATTTTTTTATAAATAAATATCTATCATTATAATTTCTTAATATTCTCTTTATAAGGGATATTAACTTAAAGAAGAATATTAAATTAAAATTTTAAAATGAATGTCTCGATTTGCAACAGTTGTATCTATTTTTCGTAATAAATCAGTTAATATAGCTCCATATTTATTCTAAGCATGTATATGTTTTTATTCTAAATTTTATATACTTTATATACTCTGTATATATTTTATATATATTTTATACATTATTAGTTATATCGAGTTTCGCACAAATAAAATTAAAAATTATATACTAAATACTGAAGCATCATAATTTTATCAAATACAATCAATTTTTACTACAAATTTTATCAATCAATAATACATCAGTATTTATTATTTCTTATTAATAAATTTATATATTTCTTTATTTTCGCGATGAGTCGATTTGGTCACTAATTGGGACATTCAGCTTATGTCACAAATTGAGACAAAACTAAAGTGTTATGTCATTAAATGGTACATGAGCCACTTTTGAGGAAATATAGATGAAATAAAATATTCTCATATTATATATATTAGAAAAAATATAATACAATTAAAGCCGTAACATACGCGTTAAGCACATGAAATTGACTCACTTCCCAACAAAATCAATTCCGTGTGCTTAACATATACATTATTAACTGACTAATGTATTTTCACTAATTAGAACATTTACTTTATCATGTTTTACTATTTCATTAAATTTATTACTTATTGAGAATGAAAACTACAGAAAAAATCAGAATTATTTTAATTATTTACACACTTTTATATGTACAAGATAGAATAACAGAGGCTCAAACGAGGAGAGGATCTCTTTGTCATATAAGTCTTATGCATATTATCAAATTACAAAAAGCTTGCTAAAGCAAACACAATCATCCAGCAAACTAGCTATTAACTAACTCAATTCAATGATTTAATACTCAAGTGACGTCTTGATTTATCCGATTGCGACATCTGGTAGATACACTCCACCCGTTTTACGCGTGTCGGAGCGAATTGCACGCGCGAACTCGGAAACGCGGCCGACACGCACTAGCCAATACACTCTCGTCCAGCACTTTCACCGAGAATCACGAGAAGCCTTCCTAGGTGCTAGGCCAGGTAGACTCGTAGGCCACCTCCACGGCCACCGTCACCACCACCACTATACCACTACTACTACCTTTGCGATCGAGCACCTCCTTCGGCCGGCAAACCTTAACGAAGGATCTCACTCGACTCACCTCACAGTCTCGTGTCGTCTCCGTCTCGCGCGCGTCTCGTGACTTCCGATTTACGCCTCGGGGTCAAGCCGCATTGGCAGCCTTGCTCGACCGAATCCAACATCGGCGGCTCCCTTTCTAGATCACGACTTTGTCCGGTAACGTAAGGCAGAGAGAAAGCGAGTTCGTCGTGTGAGTTGAAAAGGCAGTTATTATTCGCGAGAGTAATAACCGGGACGCGCAAGGGACTCGTGCAAGTCCAGAGAGGAGGATAGACGAGATTGCAACTGATCGCACGCTGATAGATCAGCGCGGATAAGTCCGTGAGAGAGAGAGGAGAACCTACGTTTCACGATAAGGACGATAAGGAACAGGTGCACGACGAAAGTGCGCGATCATGGGCAGCAGCAACAAGGCGCGCAAGCATTACAAGAAGGACTCGCGATTCGTCGCGGACCTCTATACGTTCACTTACGACGACTTTGATCTTGTAAGGGGCGCTCTCCGCGCAGGGGATGAAGGGCGACAGTGCATCGCAAATCCGATAAGCAGCAATTTAAATACACAGCAACATATATGTATAACTACGCGAGTAATTCGACGCGGCAAAAATGCTGTTGTACCGATAGAAAGTGCCAACATCGTCGCAATTGGAATAAATCTTGTTGATTCAGCAGCAATACCATTGAAACTAATATATCATATGTTGTTTCGATGACTCAAGTATTAGTTTCAATGGCATTGCTGTTGGACCAAAAAGATTTACTCCAATTACGACGATGGTGGCAATTTTTATTGATGCAACAGCATTTTTCTCCGTGAAAAAAATACGATTGAAGAAAAAGACATGGTTTTGCTAAAGTGTCATCTACAATGCAGTTGTATTTACGTTTCAGGCTCATATTAATAGCAATTACTTGAAATTTGTTTTGCGCAAGATTTTAGAGTTAAATCGACGAATTTAGAGTTAAATCTAAATGTTTCAATTGAATCACTTGACATAAGTGACATTAGATTTGCAGTCACAATCCACTGAAAAACTCACATCTAACACTAAACTCAAATGTGAGTATCTCATTTCACGCAAATTTCAAGTAACGATTATTAATACGGAGTTTAAAGTCGTAATACTAGTCTGCGAATCTGTCATATACGTATTTCCTTTGCGCAATTTTATAAAAAATAAAAAGTTTTATTGAACTCGTTAATGAAACTTCTCATTGTTCACATCAAATTTACTTGAAAAAATTAAATTCAAATTTATTTGAAGGAAACATGATCGACTCTCATAGACTAGTGCTACGACTTTAGGATGTAACATTGTAGACGATCCTTGATAGTTTTGTTGACAGAAATGTTATGATAGTGAAGAGCAGTAGGACTTCGTCTAATCTCGACAACGATTTCAGAAACACACGAGCAGTTTATTTACAAGAGCAAATCATCCGCGGATATAGAGGATGTTGGATACCAACGTAATGCAGTTTCGTAGTTTGCACTGTTTTTCTATTTGGTTGTGTAGAATTGCAAATACTTTTAGCAACAAAAACGTCAATGCATAGAAAGACACCAAATATTCTATGAAAAGTAATAAAAATTCTTTTATTTACAAGATTTTTCATTTTTCATTTTAATACAATATCTGGTAACTCTCTATGCATTTATACTTTCACTCTGTAAAAACATTTGCATACAATTGCACTTTCATTCTGTACAAACTCTTTGCAATTTTATGCAATCAAATAAAAGAAACAGTACAAATTAGTGAAGCTACATTATGTTAGTATGGGGCATCTCTTTAATGTTTTGCGTTTACAAAGTTCAAAATTCTTCAACAGAAAACAAAACACAACCGTTATCAATGAATTATCGTATCGGCATTCAGCTATGAGTCATTAACTCACTGACAACTTAATCGCCGCAGTTTCTTGTACTTATCGTTGCGCAGTGGCCAGCTATTGTTGCGACACGCTTAACTTCAACGCACTAAAAAACGGAAACGTCATTGCAAACGTTCTCACACGTTCATCCTTGATGTTCTATTAGCTAATTACAATTTAGTATAAAATTTCAAAGGTAATATTATCAGAATCGAATGATTTAATTTAAGAAAGAGATAAATCCATAATTTACAGCGACTAATTACAAATTATAAAGATTCCTCCATCTTCTAATTAAATCTTTCAATTACTGTCTTCAGAGTTCATTAGTACTAATTCTTAATTTGAAAAAAGAAGAGATAAAGCAAGTCATACTTACACGGTGAATCAACCTCCCGTGTCAAATCGACTCAGAATCCTAATTATTTTTAATATTAATATTAATTAACTTTCTCCTTACTCTTCGTCCTTATTATTTGCATTATGATTACTTCATTCGTTTTGTATTAAAATAAATTGAATTAATAAAAGTAAATCAAATAATTCATAATTCAAGTAATTGAATTGGGGTAATGGAAGAGGATTATTTAATATTTATATTAAATTATATTTATATTAATACAATATAATTATAAAATTATATTTATATTAATTTATTATATTTATATTAATATAATATAATTATATAATATAAATATAATTATATTAATATTTATATTAACATTAAAAATAATCCGGGGTTGATTTCACAGGAAAAATCGATTTAGTGCGTATGTTAGTCCGGAGTAATATTCAGGATATGCGTTAACATTGTCAAAAGAAACATTCTCCCATAATTAATATATTCAAATCAACATCCGCTCTTATTTATCTTGTCGTCTCTGTATACTTCGAGAACCTGTTTACGCAATATATTAATTTTCAAGATAGTAATTTCATTAACTGAATTAGTCGATTAATAAAATTCTGATTATTAATCGAATGAATTAATTATATGCTTGCAGAATATATTAAAGCCTCACACGTATCGCTTACTTAAGCGATCTCGCTTGCACGTGACACGTGCGGGGTACGGTTGCATTTAGCTACGTCTAATATCAGGGTCCGGCGATTTCGATTTAGTTTCTTGCTCCTGCTGTCCTTCCGACAGGAAGGTCGACGACCCAGACGATTCGGTATGGTTCCCGACCGACGCAGGCGTGAAAGTAGGTCGCGGAAGTCGCCGTGCTAATGAACAAGCAGATTTTAACGTACGTGATGAAGCAGGCTCCGCTGGTGCAGCATTGCCGCCAGCACGGAGTCGTCCTGTCTGTAACTCCGAGCTCGGAGCATTTCGGAGACACTCTGTCTATACGCAGAGTGCTCGATGTTGAATCTAGAGATACCCGTAATCGAAGATACTTACGAGATATAGATATAAATCTGAAGCAGTTCGATGTGAGAAGATAAGATAATTATTGCGGGTGTATCTTTACGTGTACGATGTTAAGATGTCGGATTCATTGCCGGCCGGTGTTCTATGAGATTTTTACAAGAGGTGCATTTGGAAAACGCTGCCCTTCGACTATCGTGGTTTACGTTTGATGCGCGCGTCTTGAATTTGCGGGCACCTGTCGCCCTTCGCGAGAGTGTAATGTCGCGGCCGTGTATTGCGCTGAATGAAAGTGGAAAGTGTGGTAATTTGTGTGGCATCAGGATGACGACAAAGAGATCACCACGGAAACGGATAGGCCACCGGAAACGAGTGTGGCAATCGAGTGGCCTAAGGAGACGAAGGATGGCGAAAGGGAAGATCTGATCACGCGATTCGACAGGGTCGTACGAGGCGAACTTGATGACAACTTGCAGGTGTGATTAGATGAAGATGCCAAATAGAAAGAGAGAGACTATGTTTATTATCATTCCAAAACCTTGCCTTCTAAGAGTGTACATAAGAAGCTTTTTGAGATATATTAAGTGAGAGAAAATAAGAGTAAAAATAAAAATAGAATTTGAAGAAAAAAAGGGCGAAAGAGAAATTAAATTAAATCTATATAGTATATTTGAAATAGACTGGTAGGTGTAGACAAATGCTTTCATCGTCATTCCAAGGCCTTGTCCTCGAAAAGCGTTTATAAGAAAACAATTTATAATCATTATTATGATTGTTCATTTTTCAGACAATTGCACTTGGTTTTAGCAATCTAATATTTCTGCTGAATTATTTTAACTTTTGATATTTAAATATAGGTGTATTTTACTCAGAATCTTCTTTTGCTCTTAACTCCTGGAAAAATTAACGAAATTTAATGATTTTTTTTGTAATCAGGGTAAGAATCGCTGAGCAATATAGCCCTATTAATATCTTTGCAATTCGATAAAATTGAAAAAAATTATCATAAGAAATAAGTCTGGGTAAGTTTTATCCATGTTTAGGGTTCCAGGATTAAGATAAGACATTTCTAGTTTTACATTTTTGACATAGATTCGGTAGTTTTTTGCATTTCGCCATGCGCAGTCTTAAATTAGTTTTATCAGGTATTTATCAAATTTGACTTAGCATGCGGAGGAACGCATAAAGACTCTGGCCGAAAGTAATTTGTGATTCCGAATTTGTTGCGGTTTCTACAAAATTCAGCTGTAGAAATCAGCCGCTAATTTGGAAAGTTCTCTGAAGGATTGTTGTTCAATATTGAGGTAGATCGAGAGCACGCTGTGTAACCCGGGAGCTACTTCGAAGGCGAAAAGGAGAGCGGAGATTGCACGTTATGTAATCCGGTGTCCCTGTCGTTATTACTGGCCGTATAAATATGTACATTAAATATATTCTGCGTTCTCATCGACTCTAAATCAAACCAACAAATCATATTGTACAGTTTTTTTTATTATTTTCAAATAAATAACGATTGCGGACTAATAGAACAAAGGAGAGAACATTAGAGGAGCGTTAGGAATAGATAGGGGTATCACTTTAAGAGATGCGCGGTAGAGGAAAGAAAAAGGGGGAGCTAGAGGAAAAGTAGGAGCAGAATTGAAGGCGTCAGATCGTACGAGGAAAGAGGATCGTACGACGAAGAAAGAGGAGAGAATTAGGAATAGAAAGAGGTGGATGAGGATGGACGAATAGAGGAATGCGAAAAAAGGACAGAAGGTTGGAAAAGCAGCGAAAAGTAAAAGATTGAATTTTGGCAAGGAAAAGGATCTGAACGGATTAAAATATATTCTTGTTATTATTAAGAAGGAAAGGTTTTATACTTTCTCTTTTTTTATTTGCCTTTGGCTCTCACCCAGTAGAAAGAAATAAATAATAGTATAACCGTTTGGGGTCATATCGACATACTCAAGCTCTTATAATATCAATGTATTACATGTACATTTCGACGAAAATAAGATACGTGTGTCGTAAACCTATTTAACTTGAAATTTTGAGATATTTATAGGTCCGTAATTGGCACTGCAGTAATTCAAATATAGTAAAATGAAGAGAGAGAAAAGAGGGAATTCGCATGCGTGAAAATTCAACGATATCGCGATTATCTCGAGAAGTTCGTGGTATCATTTACCTAAAATTCTGTTCTGATTGTTTATATCTCACATAGAAATTGTCACCTATCTGTGGGCACGAATTCCTGAGATTCTTCACATTTTTGATGTTTTAAACTCGACAGATTCTACAATCATTGAATCATATCAATTATACTTCAGTTTTTTCGAATATTAAACTTTTCCTTTCAAACATCTTTGTTGACAGCGACGAAATGATCGCGAAGAGATCAGGAGGAGATTAGCGATGGGACCTGATGCCGAGGACCTACGCGCCGAGCGTGGACGAAAGCCGAGTCTTCAGTCACGTCTTCAGAGCGGTTCGTATCGATTGGAATTTTATTTCCCAGTGTTTTTGCCCGTGACACCGAGCAACCGCAACACGAGGAGATATCAGCTGTACAAACCGAGCGGATGAGCGCGTTGCGACTGTAAAATGGCCAACTATTAAAGTGACAGTTCACCGAATCATTAATGAGCAACGTATACGCGGAAGTTTGGCTTTCTCTCGTTTTTGCTCTCACGCTCTCGCTTCACCTACATTCCCGCTGTTTCTTGTCGAGACGCTATTTCCACTACTTCATGTTCGAGTAATCGTCGAGAGACTGCTGATTGCTTGCTTGTTCCGCAATCAGAGTGTCGGATGGCGAATTACAAGAGAGCGTTTGTCTTGTCTTTACAGGAATGAACCTTCAGATTTGCTTCATGAACGAGACGTCATCGGACACCGAGTCCCCGGGCTCGGAGAACGACGCATCCCCCGGCTCCACGCCCACATCTCTCGGCTCGAAGCAGCTAGGGAAGCAGCAGGCGCCGTCAAGACCGCAGATGTTGAGCTTGCCGTCCTTGAGACTTGACATGAGCTCCAACTCCACGCCGGTCGACGAAGCGGACTTCTTTGCGCGGCAGGCTAGGTTGCAGACTGAAGCGCGAATGGCCCTGGCGCAGGCCAAGGAGATGGCGCACATGCAAATGGAAGTGGAAAGGCAGAGGCTGAAGCAGAGTCCCATCACCGAGATGGTGCGATGCAGCTTGGAGAAGGTGAGTGAAGAGTCCCAGGTAGTTCACAAGAATCGAAGTAACCTTGCTCTCAACTCTTTAAGGCCAGACAAAAATGCTGAACATAGCATGTGAACATTTTATGTATGCCTTGCGATGCTATTATAACAGCACTACGTGAATAAAATATATTTGTCTTAAAAAATACCCATCTATTACGTCATAACTTTTATAAAAATATTTACTTTTCATTAGAAATCCCAGATAGCATTATATCAACAGAATCATTACTTTGTGAATATAAAAAATTTGAGGAGGACCTAAGATAAATATATGTAATTAGGTATTTTGGGTCTTAAAAGGTTAATAATTTTAGTAAGAATTGATGTATAGAAATATGTACTGAATTGAAATACTATATGACTCTGTCTGAACTTATTTCTATTGAAAATTTCTTACATTTCTTCATATTTTAGCTTATATAGAGAAGTTATCTATTTCTTTCGCTTTGCGAAAGTTATATCGTGTAACTTAATTTGACGATTAAACAGTTATTCGAATACACATGCTTTCCTATATAATTTTATCATTTTTAGCAAATACACAATTCGGTTATATAGGTTTTTTATTTTTTTAATGTAATTCTATCAAATATATATTCTTTATGCAAAGAATGCGATAATGTTTTACTCACTGAAAGTTTTTTCTCTCTTGATGAAATGGTTCTAATTGTTAGGACTCTTCCTTTATTGCAAAAAGCTTAAATGATGCCTTAATCTTCATAGGTTGGTGTTCAGTTGGGTGAGGATAGACGCAGATTGTCCCGAGTGCTTCTCACGGAGCTGAATGTCGCGCAGCTTCAAGTAGTGGCGAACGACTTGCACGCGAGGATTGCTGCGCTGAATGAGGCGCTTGTTGAAGGTCTTTTGAGGAGGGACGATCTACACATGGAGCAGGATTCGATGCTCGTCGACGTTGAAGATCTCACTCGATACTTGTGAGTTCCTTCAGTCTTTTTATGAGGATAATTGTTTGGCGAACTATATATTTCTTTATAAATTTCTTTATAAATTTCCACAAATTGACTTATTAGAATGATTCAGCCTAATCTTTTATTATTTTGTTTAAATAATAAAAAGATAGTTTAAATAATAAGAAGATGTATTTTATATCTTGCATCGCTGCGTGGAAGGCCTATAAGAGTTGCTGACGGTGAATGTCGCAAATTTAAAATAGAACAGTAATCATGTGGAGAATAACGGATTAGAATGTAAATCCATAGAAATTATTCTAGATCTAAAACTTACATCAAATCTGATGTCAAGATCTCGTAAGAAAACAATATATTCCTACGAACACTACTTAAATAAGTCTAATAACGGAAAGGAAACAGAATCTAGCGATCAATATATCATTGATCTAGCAGATCAATATCCTGCTCAAACCTTTAATCTGGCTCTTAATATCCAAAATCTCGGAGATCATACGTTATAGCACTATTCATTATCTACAATGCTCACATTTTTCCAATCAAAATCATAATTCGTTTGTATCCTATGCTCAATAATTGCAGATAATTAAGTGATATTATACGTTATATGATTTTATATGATGATCGTTCTTCGATTTTGGTTTTTGTGTTTTTGTTTACCCTAAAAGTAATAACTTCATTTATACAGAGGTGCCAAGCAGGAGTCGTTGAAGAAGAAGCAAAGCGTGCAGCAGCCGACAAATCGGAACCATCAGCAGTCTTCTGGAGCTCCAATGAAGCTGTCGATGAAACCGAAGCTGACGCACCTGAATCGTGGTCTGGTCGCTCTTGTGAGAAAATAATCCTTCGCCACGAGACTGCGCAGTCTCGTCGGAAATTGAACTCCGAGCGGAGCAACGCACCATGGACGACTTTGGAGACGTGAAACATGCAAGAGAAGGAGGAGAGAAAAAACATGAAAAGGCGAAGAAACTTTTTCTTCGGAAAAAAAATTGAGAAAAAAGATTCTTCGCCAGGGAAGAAAGAGGATGAAAGATCTTTTTCTTTTAAGGAGGATGGGACGGCCGGGGCTTCCTTCGGGAAGAAAATCGTCGAGGGTAGGAGAACAGTCGCGTGTGAAACCGCGTTGTGCATGCTCGAGAACTCCTAAAAAAAAGACGTTTTGACGATCGGCTTCGTTAAGCAGGTGGGATCATACTCCACCTGTAGCACGGGGAGAAGAGTAAATCTCTCTTTCTCTCTCCCCGAATTTCCAAGAGTTTTTACAGCTTTGTCGTTAACCACGTGGAAGTAGAGATTTGCGAATGTGCGTATAAAACCAAGCAAGCAACTTCGTTTTCGTATCCCACATTGAAATTCTCCGTCTCTTTCTATCTCCTCGTCTGTACTACTCGGCCCCGTAAAGCTCAGATTATGTCCCCGCGACATGCATGCATGTGTCTACGAATGTATCGATTATCGCCTTTAAAAAGTAATAGCGTATCATAGCGAGAGCGGATCCTTTTTCTCTGTTGTACATATAACGAAGATTTATATCAGATTATTATATATATATATATGTATGTATATATATACATATATATTTGTATATACATATAGATACATATATATGTATATACATATACATATATATATTGCCGTATCTCGAGATTCCATGGTGTTTTTGGAAGTGCTTCGTTCCGGTCGTGCCACAGAGTAAGTGATCCGCGCGTGTGCGTTGATGTAACGTTAAAATTCCCGTAAACTTGTGGTCAGTTTAGTCCGCGCGTATACGAGAAGAATGTCTCAATCCAGTCGATCCATCCATAGGGTTCACGATCGTCTCGTGGGTCCGCAGACGTCTGGTTGCGCGGATCGATCCTCGCTTCGGTAGATCTCTAGATCCGCCAAGTAGAAGAGGCAGTCCCGGAGCTCTTGATTTCGCGAATTCATCCCTTAGAAATATCGTCGTTCGATTATGGCACACAAGACTCGGGCGAGATGATGAAACGGCTTTTATCGCGAGCGACGTGGAAAGCCGACGCGCCGTTCCCGGCATAACGCAACGTTCGGCGAGGGAAAGTGCACAGAAAACCAGTGACAAGGAGAAGCGCAACGACCGTGAAGAACGAAGAACGCGTTACATATCCAAATAAGCGGTTTAGTAAATGCAAAAAGCGATTAGTCCATATATAGCAACTATGAAAACGTAATCGAATAGACATACTCGATACCCGAGCGCGCCGTTCACGGAGTTTCCTCGTGTTATAATGTAAAATAAAAAAAAAAAAGAAAACCACTTAAAAAAAGAAAGGGAGAAAAATCGACTCGGAATTCGCAATCAAAATTACTCGTTGATATGGATTATTCGATTCTTGCATCGCGTTGTTTTTCTGCATGTCTGTGTCATATTTTCCTCCTAAATTGTT
The DNA here is from genome assembly GCF_010583005.1 of Odontomachus brunneus. NCBI lineage: Eukaryota > Metazoa > Arthropoda > Insecta > Hymenoptera > Formicidae > Odontomachus > Odontomachus brunneus. The sequence continues at coordinate 844,068 of NW_022639464.1, forward strand.
CTCTCAATTGTCAAATTTTTTATTCCAATGTCTCTGGCCCCGAATCATGCCTATTATATATAATTTTTCTTTTCGATGTTTTTTCTGATATTACTGATGTTTCCTTCTAAATTGTTATCTTAATCTTTTCTGTGAAATTTTGGATTCCAATACCTTTGCCCCCGAATCATGCCTGTTGCATCTAACAGAAAGGATCTCGTTCACACGCAAGACTTCAATTGTAGCTGAAATAAATTTCAAGGTCTAAGAGCTGCTGTGCGAGGTATCATTCGTAACAACTTCTCAGATCCTTGATTCCCGACTAACGTGGAGAAAAGAATTGTTCAACAATCTTACGTTTTTTCTTTGTTAGTACTATACACTTATCGAATACATCAAAATCGTGGTGATCTGAAAAGTAATATCCATCGTTAGATCTTTGAGTTATCTTTACATGAATTTGAAAAAAAAAGAATTATCAACTAAAGGAGAATGGTATCTTACGTGAAGCGATTACTCGTATTCTGATTCGTTCACCGTTAATCTCCAACGAATTCGCAATCCTTGCGTGTGTTATGGGAGAAATTAATTTTTTTTCGTAAATTGAAAGATCGAATGCACGCGTCCGCCCTTTCTTTCTACGTTTTTCTGTTCGGAAACGTCGAGATTATTTAGAAGAAGTGGAACAGCTTCACTACAAGGAAAGACGACGTAACGGAGTTCACCGTATCTCTCTTCAATTTCGTACTTAATTCAGCAATTCAGATTTACTCTCGATTACAAGAGCGTTGCGACGAACGATTGTCGACGCGCAGTCATATAGGAGATCTCTGATTAGTTCTACAAAACGAGCTACAAATAAAAACACGCTCGTCCGTGATCGATCGAGAACGGGAGCAGCTTTTGAGCCATCGTAAGGAGCCTCAAACAATCTAGAAAATGACGTATACAGGATCGCTCTCTTTCGAACGACGGTCGAGGGAAGAGCGATCGACCGTGAAAGATCGAGCTCGAACGCAATCACGCGCAGTCGATGGCTATAGAGGCGCTATAAAGAGAGCCGCGTATTATCTACAAAATACTTTTAATCGTAATATTAATTAATAATATACAGATTGTAAATAACTAAACAATAATAAAATATGCTGTAACAAGTTCTTCCTTTGCTCCTTCCTCTCAATCACTCTCACGTTCTCTCTTTCTTTCTCTCGCTCTCGCTCTCATTGTCAGTTTTCTTCCAGTTTCACCTTTAAAAAGTGCAGAAACTGCGAAGAAGGCACAGGGCAGTATGTCAGATGGTGTTCCTTTCCGTTTCGATGTGTGCACCTTTCTTTCTCTTTCTCTCACTCTCTCTTTCTCTCTCTCACTCTCTTTTTCTCTTCCTCACACTTTCAATTCCAATTACCATCGACGGTGAGAAGCAACGGATGCTTCTCGCTCGCTCTCGTCGCTCTGCCAAACCAAAAGGATGGATGGGACAGGGGGAGCACCATTTTAAGGGACGTCTCGCTGATTTCTTGGGATCAATTATACCGATAACTATAGTCAACTAACTTGGCGGTTAGCGATTCTCCGTCCTTTACTTAGGCTAAAGGGCTATAATATAGATGGAAAGAGAGAATTTAGTTAACTACAGTTTAATTCAACGTGATGCACGTAGATATGACAAACTTTGATTAATTGATCCTAGCTACAGATTTCCTATTTCTTTCTAGACTTAGCTACATTATCTACATAAAGGCCGTTTTCATCGACATTGGTTAAAGTTAAGTTGAGGCTCTATCGGTTCTTTCTTCTTTTGGAAAGAGAGAAACTGGAACTTTTCTACATTCATTAAAACATCTGTCCCTCTAGATGCCACAGAATTAGAGATAAGTTCTCACTAAACTCTGTCCATGCAAAGAAAAAAAAAAAAGACAGGTGATCGGTGATGAAGTCCATTTTACCATCACATTTATAGGCCCGGCCCATAGAGAAGGAGAATTCAGTTAACCGCAGTTAGCCGACAATGCTGTCACTGCGACCGGCTCTTCGTTCCGGCGAGTATCGGCATGATGCGATGCCTCGCGGAGGTACTTTGGAAAGAACACAGACGGCGATGACGCGTTAATAATAGATAACACGGTTTCTAAGATCGTTCCTTGCTTCTTTTTTCCCTCGTTTTGTTTCCTCTTGTCGCCAAGCCGTATGGCACCGTGACGCAACTTCTAAACCTCTCGATTATGCATGTCTCTTTCTTTAGTTCTTTTCTCGTCTTTTAGTTTTTTTTTCCCCTCCTCTCCCTTTCCCTCTCTCTCGCATTTCCTCCTTCTCTGTCGGGATACAGCGGACGTCGTTAGCTCGTGTATCATCATAATAAAAATTCTTAACTTACAACCGTAATTATTATCTCTACTATACAAATCAAGAACCGGCACTCGTCGCTGTGCACTCGCATTTAGTCCTTGCACGCGTCGCACGCTGGTCAATCGTACAATGGGTTTCCTCCTCGCAATGATCCGCGGAGTCGACTCGCTTCTCATGTTCGATAAAACTGTCGCTGTTGGTCCTCGGACGCGTGTGGCTCGGTTATTTATACTTTTCGCAACTCAATTCGCCCAAAAAGGAACGCTTCGACCATCGAGTGTTAATTAAATTAACCCCCACAAAGACGCAAGAGTTACGTTAGAAAAGCAAGACTCCTTAATGGCGCGACACTTAATGACACACACATTCTCAGAGACAATCTGTGTATATAAAATAATTTCAAAATACTATTCTCTCTCTCTCTCTTTCTCTTCGTAAGCTTCTGAAATTTCGGCTTAAAGCATCAAAAAAACGCGACTTTCGCCTTACGCTAAAAAATAGTTCCCATCACGATTTCGTTAATCGCGTTAATCGAAGGCAGTAAGAAATGTGCGTATAAAGTTAAATACAGTCCCAATCCAGAAATCACTGCAGAAATCCTTTTTCCGAAAGAACGCTTACAGTCTGCCGCGCGAATACATGTATATATAATATCACGAACACCGTACGAAAGAAAGTTTTACATCGTGTCATCGCACACGACAAAACAATCCGACAATTCCGAGGAACACGGCGCATCTCCGTGACTCACGTTATTGTCCTGGGAACGACTACGATGGGCAACCAGATCCTGAACTCGGTGTTCTGTGTGTCTCTTTCTTCTTCTTCTTCTCCTCCTCTTCGTACTCATATCTGATTCGTTTCATCCAGCACACGCGTAGTAACCCTGTTTTCTCCAGCAATTCTCAAACATGAATTTATTTTTAGCTGCAAGAGTAACGTCGATCGTGATGATCGCAACCGCTACTTAGATTGTTCTCTCTCCTCGATCTAGAAAATTATCGACAGTCTACTTGGATCGCCGGATAGCGCGAAGAGAAAATCGTGAGGTCGTCGTGGTCGCAGAGATCGATCGACTCAGCGTCCTCACTGACTTCACCGTTATCGGGGGCAAACGAGGCAACTGATCATGATCAGAATTTCGAATGGCCAGCGGTAGGATCTTCCAAGATCACTTGCCCATACTGGCGTTCGCTGGTAACGTCGCGGATCGTTGTTGCACCGTCAAGTATGGCTTGGTCAAGGTCGACCTCGTAGATTCCCTAGAAATGATGGACTACCGTCACACAACCCTCGCCGACGATATTTAGTGAATCTAAAGTATCGAGAAATATTAGCGCATAATTGAAGCCATGAAGCGCCGAGAATGCGGTAGCTCAATCGTATACGAATTAAAAAATGTACAGGCTGTAACCCATCTCTATAATAAGCGCTGATTTCGAAGTGCAACGAAATGCCTACGTATAAACATGCTTCTTTTAATTGATATACATTGTTTCCTAACAGACTTTATCGTTTTAGTTTAATTATTCAATCGATATCACTCACACAAACAATGTCATGCAATATGCCAATATAAAAATATGTAGATCGATGTAAAGTTGTAAGAAAATCTCAAATACACACAACGAAATTTAGATATCATAATATTTGTGTATAATTTGATACTACTATAAAAAAAAAAAAAAAAAAAAAAAAAAAAAAAAAAAAAAAAAAAAAAAAAAAAAAAAAAAAAAAAAAAAAAAAAAAAAAAAAAAAAAAAAAAAAAAAAAAAAAAAAAAAAAAAAAAAAAAAAAAAAAAAAAAAAAAAACAAAAAAGAAGTGATTGCATGGAGTGATTAGTCTTGCAGATCGACTGCAATAGTAATAACGAACGTTGTCACCTGATGTTCATTAATTTAACACTATAGAAAGTTGTAGTTACTTTATATTGCATAGAGCAAAATTCTCGCAACTTTCTGTACTCTCAACGTATCTTGCACAATATGAAAAATTCAAAGTGCGGATACCGGTCGACTTTGGTTTCACGAATAAACGAGTCGCTCGCGGCGGTCATCGAAAGCGGGAAGTGCTGGAAACGAGAGAAGGGGACTGAAAGAAAAATCAAACGGGTCTAACCTCTCTACACCCAATCATGCGACGCCACAAAATAAGAGAGCTACTTAGTCCCCGCTCGCGTCGAGCAGCACGGCTACGCTACCTTGGCGAGACTCGCTGTCCCGTGCCGTCCACATGCGAGTTTGCTTTGTAGCCGCACTTCTGAACGCGTCTGGACAGCCTCGAGACCCAGTACTTCTGGTCCTCGGGATTCGCCGCGAGTAACAGCAACTCGCGAGCGCTGTTCGGATCGTAGTGCAATTTGCATGGGGCTATGGCATCTTCCTTCTTATCCAAATGTTCCTTGTGAACTTTAATGCGACACCCTGCATCACAATATTTTATTTGTATGTTATAAGAATACACACAAGAGCGACATAACGCAGATACAGTGAACTATATATTATACTGAAATATTAACTATTATGTTTAGCGTCCCGGCCACCAAAAACAAAAAGACGAGTTGATTAAGGATCATATCTACTTCTGTCTAGTAAGTTTTGATTGATCAACGATTTTTATGTTCTTTACTACAAAACGTCAGTCTTACTAGACTTCTCGATTCGATAAACTAATCAATAGCTGTCAAATGCTTTCGAATGTCTGCCTTTTCATTTTGTTACTGCTCAATATATAATCATAATATTTCATTATTGAATGTAATAGATGAAATTTCCGACAATCTATTACTCAACGTATCTGTACGCTGAAAACAGCGGATGTTTTCAGTTCGAAAAGCACAGCAATAGAAAAGAACGGATTGATTATAGTTCCCAGACAGCACAATGTCCAAAATCGGGTCATAAGACGTCTTTAAGACATTTTTAAGACAAGTTTATAAGATATTGTCTTAAATATATCTTAAAAACGTCCTAAAGACGTCTTATGACTCGATTTTGGACATTTGTGCTGTCTGGGGTTCTCCGTCTCTTTCATCTCATTTTTTTCAAAAGTAGAGCTTACATTTCAATATTGTATATAGTTTACTGTGCGGATGTCAATAAGCAATGGGATTTATGTGTAGACTGGCACGTACTTCGGCATTCCAGGGCTGGCGAAGGCCGGAACATATGCCAGAGTTGTTTCGAACAGACTTCGCAAGTCGTCGGCATGTGATACGATATTGACACGAATTCGTGGCCCTTCAGCGACTGAGTACCGGGTTTGTCTGTGAGCTGTGGTAAATCCACTCCAGGCAGTGTATTTCCCTCGTCGCCAGGCCGTCTCGCCTCACCCTCACCGGCATAGAGTAACTAATTTTTTAACAAATAAAATATTTTGTTATTGTTATTATTAAAATATTTTTAAAATATAAAATATTTTATTATTATTATTATTATCAAAAGAACAAAATATGACGTGCCTACCTGAAATATTCTGGGTATATCTTTGGCATTGGCTCGGATAACATCACCCTGAGTAACAGATCTAACGTGGAAGACTTTATTCAAGTCTAATATCAGGACCGGATCAGCGTTCATCTTATCGTTCTCGCTGTTGTAAAAAATTATCTTCTTGGAGGAGACTACGACGTACTGCTTCTTCCAGCCGTGTCGCTTAATGTTCTGCTTGTTTGGCACATTCAACCAGCCTTCCAGCCTCATCGTACCATGTTCGGACAGGACCGAGTCCTCTCCGTCGTTCTCGATCGACGAGACGCTGGCAGTTTCCGAATTGAGCGATGCGATTTTCATTTGCAGCGTTTCTATCTCTGAATCCTTTGAGTCCAGTTCCATTTGCAACCTCAGCTTTGCCTGATTCTCCTCCACGAGTTGCGCCTGGGAAGAAATTGTATTTATTCGATCAATCAATTACGTGCCGTTTTGAGGTCAACACAAGCAAAATCGTCTGCGATAACTCACCTGTATATCTTGCAGATCCTTCTGCCATTTAGCTGCCAGCTGTCCGTACTTTTCCCTTTCTTGAGTAAGTTCCTGCTGCAGCCGCCTGCAGTCTTTCTCCTTCTTCCTTAGATCCGCGGCGGACGCCTTGTTCTTGTTCTTCCCGCTCGACGAGAGATCTTTCCGGTTCATGATCTCAGCCAATTTGTTGACTGCCTGCTGCTTCAGCACTTGCTCGTTTTTCAGTTTGCTGCTGAGCTTCTCGATCTCCTCCGCGTTGGATTGCGCTTTGCCGAGTTGTTCCTGCAGTTCCTTCAATCGTTTACTTAGGTCTTCCTTTTCCTTCAAGGTCTGTTCGACCGATTTCTTGAACTCGCTCTCGTTCTCCTTGAGCCTGTTTATGAGCTGTTCCTTCGCGTTCAGCTCTTGATGATGTTTTGAGACTCCGTCTTTATACTCCAACTCCTTCATCGTCCTTTCCTTCTCCAAATCCGCCACAGTCTCTTCAGCTATAGATCTGGCTAATGCCTCGCTGTCGCCGCGCGCTAGGGACAGTTGCAACTGATGAACCAGGGAGCTACGTTCTTCCTCAAATTCCTGCTGCAGCCTCACTTTTTCGTCCAGCTCTTCGCGCAACTCCTGTGTCTGTGTCTTGTAAAGAGTCTGAGAAGAAAAATGGAAAGATTATAATCTCGATTGAAAGTAAATTTTCATTAAGTTCCCGTAATACAACTTTGAGTTCTGTCGAGTTTTACATTTTACATTCCTTACTTCATTGCTGCATAATTAAAAATTCATTACATAAAACTGAACTTTCACTGATCACTAACCGAGAAGTAAGCTTCGGCTTCCAATTGCTCCTGTAGTTCCTTCGTCTGTAGCTGATCGACATTCCTCTGTGTTTTCAAGTGATGCAACTCCTCGTCTATTTGTCGTTTAGCTTCTCTTAACTGAGCGACCTCTCCAACCAATTGTTGCTCGCGAGCACGAAGTCTTCCCGCCTCGGACGTTTGTTGACCCAGATCGGTTTGCAGAACGTTCCTCTTCTGCTGCTCCTGCTCAACCTGGCCCTGCAGAACCTTGACTTTTTCCATCTCCTGTCTATGCTCGCCCTCTAATTTCTGCAAACGTTGCTGTATTTGTCTGTAATCGACGGAGAGCATCGACGTCTGACGTTCCTTCTCCTGGGCGAGTAATTCCGCGCGTTGTCTTCCACTTTTCTCTTCGTTCAGTTTCACTTGTAGACCTGTTTGTAGTAAGTCAATACACTCAACGTAAGCAATAGTATAATAGATTTCCATAAGTTTATATCAGATGAAAATTAAAATGTATACATACGTAAATAGATATGCCATTATAAATTTGCAGCAATAATGAGAACACAGATTAGCACATAGACAAAAACTTAATTTGTAAAAGTAAACGATTTAGACATTTCAGTGAAAGAAATTTGAATTCGCTAATCATATAGTTACCTTCGAAAATTCCATTCTTTTGTCCTGTGTCGCGTAAACAAAGTAAAACGTACTTTCATCAAAAGGACAATGTCTCTATGTAAAAATTGTGACAAATACCTTTAACAACCTCCAGATTGGCCTCTTCTTTGGAGAGTATACGGGACCGTTCGGTTTCTTGATGTGCCACAACTTCTTGATTGTACCTAGCTTGCGCGGCTTTCAATTCCAATGCCAAACTGGTAGCTTCCTTCTCCAATGCGGAAACTCTTTCATTCAATTGTCTGTTGTCCAGAGTAGCCTTCTCTTCTTTTTCATGACTGCGTTCTAGCTCGAGATGCAAGGCGGAAAGACGTGTCTCCAATTCAGCCGTCAGCGATGATGCTTGTGATCTGGAACTGCGTTCCTTGGAAAGTTGACCCTGAAAAAAAATCAAAATGTCATGCAAACATAAATCGTATTCGTTTAAAACACTCTTTACTTCAAAAATAAATTTAAATCACATTATTCTTTTAAATTCTTTCATTATTCTTTTAAATATGAGTTCCTTTAATGTTTTCAGATTAAATATTAATATAAATGCGAAGAAAATCGTGATTATGGATTACGCAAATATAATTGTAAGTTGCCGCGGTCAGGATTTGACGATTATGCTTGTACATTTAGAGGCCAATTATAGGTGGCTTATAAGTTACATTTATAGACATTTCCATTGATAAAAGAGAACTCAGAATAAAGACCTTACTATCTTCTCATCACTGTAAAAGGAACCAAATAATACCTGTAGAGCGGCAACTTCCTGTTGTAAGTTGTCGCGTTGTGCTTGCAGCTGAGCTCTCACAACCTGCAGCTCGCTCGCCATTTGCTCGGCGGCCTGACGCGCGACGGTTACTTCCGTAGTCTGCTTCCGCAACCGCGTGGCTGTTTCTGTTTCTCTCTCCAGCTTGCACTGCATCTCCTTGAGCTGCTTCTCCAACGTCGTCACGCGCTCGGATGTCTGCTGTGAGTTGCTAGCATCCCGCGCTCGTCTTGTCTGCTCCTCGTCGAATTTCTTCTTCAGCTCTACGAGTAGTGATTCCGCTTTCCTGCGGTTCTCCGTCTCGTGTTCCACTCGGCGCTGAGCCTCCTTGTAGTTATGTCTGAGCAATGTCAATTCCTTGTCCGTCCTGCCGATTTCCTCGTGTAGCTCGGCTTCTCGACGTGTCATCGCCTCCAACTGCGTGTTCAGTGCTTTCTGCCGCGACTCCATTGTCTCCACTTGCCGTCTCTCACGGTCCAACAGATTCTCCAGTTGCGAGATTTTTACGTCGTCCGTAGTACCGTTGTTAACATGGTTCTCCAATCCATCGACGGACTCCTTGCCGTACGAAGCCATCAACTGGTAATCACCCGAGTAGGTAAACCCGATGAAGGGCAAATGGTTCCCAGAAAACGCTTTGGGCACTGGAAAGCTCTCCTCCGGTCCGTCTTCCTTGTCAACGTCGTCGAAATTGCTCGTGTCGTCATCACCAGACAGCTCGGGCACCACCGGTGGCACGCATTCTCTCAAATTCTCAAAGGTCCACTGGTCATTCTTGAAGAATGGATGATTCTTGATCTCGTCCACACCGTTGCGGCCCAGACGTTTCGTTCTGTCGGTGAGAAAGCCGCATATCAAGTTTTTCGCCGAGTGTGAGATGTCGACCTCCTGAGGGAAATGCAGCGAGTTCCTGTGATCCATGATTTTCGAGTATGTGCCGACCAAAGAGTCAGCATAGAAAGGTGTATCGCCAACCAGCATCTCGTACAGAAAGACACCCACGGACCACCAATCGCACTCACGACCGTACACTCCCTCACCGCCTTGCGACTGTAAAACTTCCGGGGATATGTAGTCGGGTGTACCGACCGCGGTATCGGACCGAACCAAGCCGTCCTGCAAGCAAAAGTTCAGCGTTAAAAACCAGCGAGCTTTAATCAAGGAGTTCAATCGCAGATTAAAATGAGCATTGAGAATAAATGAGACTTACAACATCCATCCTCATACACGTGCCGAAATCGGCGAGTTTTAAGTGACCGTGTTTGTCGAGCAGCATGTTATCCGGTTTTACATCCCTGTGAACGAAACCCATCAGATGTATCGCATCCAATGCGAGTACCACCTCGGCGCAGTAAAATTTTGCCCATTTTTCTGGCACGTCATAGTTGGACATCAGGTTCACGAGATCTCCACCCGGCATGTAATCCATTACCATGTAGAGATACTTTTGATCTTGGAACGCAAAATGGAGCTGTACTATCCACTGAGAATTGGCGTGCGCCATTATGTCCCTCTCTTCCCAAAAAAATGCGGAATCCGATCTTTTAATCTAAACAGACGATATGCAAGGAAACGTAGCGTAAAAGGATATGTCTGTACTCACAGAGAAAAACAAGATAGAGGAGCAATAAGAGAAATATACTCTCACCATTTCGAATTTACTAAGCAGTTTCATAGCGTAAACTTTTTGTGTAGATTTGTGTCTAACCAACTGCACTTCACCGAATGCTCCACGGCCGATTACTTTTATCAGAGTAAAATCGTCCGTGCGCATTCGCATTTTATATATCTCTTGAGCTACGGAGTCATCTGCAAGCACAAAAAATCCTCAATCTTCCGATACAATGAATTCGTCATCGTCGAGTTATCGTATGTACGAGTTATCTTATATTACTTTAATGTAAAAAGCTTGTCGTGTTTGTCAAATAAAATAAAAAACGAAATTATCCATTTTCGAAGGATCAACAATTTTCACAATGAAAGGAAAATATTAAATATTTTTGTAGTCCATGATTAGACGTAAATTACGCGTAAATTGCTCTACGCGTCTATGTGTAGATAAAATATAAACTATGTACGAGATATCGCCCATGTAGATAATGAGTAATCTATCATTTAAAGAACGTATAACTTACTCAAAAATAGAGAAAAGTTCACATTTATTTAACCTTTAGAATACTGATGAAAATTTATAAACGTTATAAATGTTTTCTAAATAAATTCAAGTCCACAGAATTCTCTGCTGACATTCTTACTTTCAGAGTTAAATATATCCATTTGTTCACATTTTTTAATGAAATAAAAATTTACTGCAACTTATCTTTTTTAAACATTACATTTATAATTAATACTAAAAAAGATATATATATATATACTACACCTATCTCATAATTTAATTACTCTTTTCTATATATTTAATACAATCTGCGATATTAATCTGCGATTTTACATAATCTTTATGGTGTTTGTGCATGAAAAAAGATTGTGTACGCCACGTAGACAAAATGTGAACAGTTCATGTAGATGTAATCTTGGAATCTACGGCACAATTCTGCATTTAACGAACACTTCCTCTTTTCTTTTCATATCTAAAGTCTCTATGAAAATTTCAGAGAAGAATCTTTCAGACCAATCAAACAATTGTACTTGCAATAAGTATTGGAACCGAATACTTACATCTATTCATATAAGCTTCTATGTTTTTCATGCGTTTCACACTTGTGTGATCGCAATCCAATACCAAGGCTTGAACCGTGTCTAGTAAGCAATCGATATTCGTGACACTTCTTGGATCTTTTATGCGCTCCTCCAGACACCGCAGGCGTCTCCACCTATCCTCATCCCGCACCGCATCCATCTCTCCTGATAAGAGTTGGGGCTACTGTGCCACGACAATATACTACTTCTGTTGCATTAAATACTATCCAAACGCAGGGCTAAATGTAACATTGACTCGAGCAATGTGTGACTGCGACACTCAATGGATGCTCCATGTTTCCTGCACAAATAAATGTCGCAAACGTAATAATAAGTTTCTCAGACAGCAAGCAGAACTATATGTACATAAATATGTGTGTGTAATTTCATACAAAATAATACAAATATAATTTTAGATGCATGGTTGTATTTTTCTTGCTTTAGTATGAAAGAGTGTTTCACAAATCTTGTTAGAGAAATAGAAACAGGTGACATGTCTGAGTTTATGTGTGTATGTATGTGTGTGTGTGTGTGTTTGTAGCTTGGCAATATTTCCAGTTCTTACATAATACATAGCATATGAAGGAAACACTGAACATGTTATGATAGTACCAATAATGTAGTACCAAGATAAGACAAACCATTTGTAATTGTGCAGCAGTTAACATCAGAATTTAAGGAGAATAACGTAAATGTCACAGTAACTGAACAACATTCCAATGACTAAAACATTAATAATATATTTGTATTTAATATTCTTAAGTCTTTGAGGTTTTGTTAAATAATATTTCTTTACACCAATCTGTAATATTATTTAACAAGCATTAAATCAGTGATATATATTATTCAATAATTAGAGCATCATTCATTTTTGTAATTTAGTTATTGGCATTATCTAATATATATTTCATTAAAATTTAATTGATATTCATTATTTTACTTATCAATATTTTTGGTTGCTGACAGATCAAAATTTCCTATAAACGTTACTTTTATTCATGATCCTATTAAAGATTTATTAATAAAAATGTAAAACTGATTGTGTTTGTTAGTTCAGTCACTGTGAGATGTTTACCTTAATCTATAACGTTTCGCGCGTGTTATACACATAAATATCTGTGTGTAAATACAATTCCAGAATCGAGTCCGCGTTCGCAGGTGAGCTAAAGCGAGGCAACGGGGATGTGCTGTCGGGAGTGTCGTCAGCTACGGGAAAGTACGACGAGCATCGCGGCACGTGCGGCCGTGTGTTTAACGGACAATGACTCAGCTGCGTAATTTACAAGGTGACAGCGATTCGCGCGTGTAACAAAGAGCGATGCGCCACGACGACGTGCCGTTGTCCTCGAGACGACGAAGTCTCTCCCCCGAGAAACTCGTCGGCTCGAGTCGCATCCTCTCGCGGCGCGCTAACCCGCCGCGTCGTCACACAACGTCACACACTGAAACCGCCTCTTCGTTGCACTGTTCTCCGCAACGGGAACACGAGAATTCTCCCCATGAAGACGCTGGAGTTCCTCATTCGCGCGAGGTTACGTCGGGAGCGACTTGACACGTCGTGAACGTCACAAGGCACACGCAAAATCTCGGCGCGATTGCACTCGATCGGGAAAGCCGCGCGTCGAGGAGGACGTCCGCTGACGACACTCCGCAGGGCGCGTGCTCACGAGTCTGATGACCGTAGCCTAGAACGCCTGTCAACCAGGCTGCCAAAGAGGTAGTGATATACCCATGTTCCACGTATCGCGACGCCCGGTGCGACGAAATGCGCGATACCATAACCGATTGCACGTACCTACGCTCACCTCTACGCCCCGGCACTGGCGTGGTCACCCGGACGACGATCCTGGCAGGCGCATTACTACGTGGGGCGTACAAGGCGCACACAGCTGAGCCGTGCGTGCGCCATTGGGGGAATTCACAACGGTCGTCCGCGAGGCTCTGAAAGTCGCCGCGAGAATCCGCCTCTCTTCCTCTCTCTCTTGCTCCTGTTGTATCTCGCCCTTCCTATCTCGTACTCTCTCGCTCGCTCGCGCTCCGTCTTTCTCTCTCTCTCTCTCTTTCTCTTTCGCGTTCTCAGTCCTCCGGTAACGCGCGCCGTGTTTGCGCGACAGAAATCCAATCGGCGATCCCTCACCTCGCGCTCGCTCGCTCACTCGCTTGCTTGCTCACTCACTCACTCACTCACTCACTCACTCACTCACTCACTCACTCACTCACTCGCGGCGACGTCGCATCTCGCTCACGGCGACGTACGCGGCCAGTTAAATCCGCGGCCGACGGACGCTACGACGGGAACACGGCACTTCCGCGGCTTCGAGCCACCGCGCGAGATTATCGATCGTCGCGGTGGACGTGTTCGGTCTGAAATCAGCCGGAGTAGACTCCGCGACTGTCGCGCGTTGCCGCCGGCGGCGAAGGGGCGGATAGGAGGGCGACGGGCACAGAGCACATAGTGTCATAGAGAATCGTCGGTGGGCGAAGAGCAAGCGTTGCCACCGACCAGGTAATACTAAAGACTGTTGGTCTTGCGGGATTTTGCATGCTGGAAGTCTCGCTGTTCGATAACCTACTGTCGGTAAATCTGTGTCGATAAAAATGTGTAAAAGTAGATGGTAATTACAGAAATGTAGTTTTATGGAAATATTTCATCGGGGGTTAACGATAAAACCTCAAGATAGCTGTAAATTATCAAACTGATACTTCATTACACACTAAATGTCCTGATATTTATACATGATTATAGTTAAAAATAGTCGGTAATGTCACCTTTCTTCAGTTACCTCCGAGCTCCTCGGGGCCCCTTTGCCAGTACGAAAATTTAACCAGGTCTGACGGCTTTGTGACTGATCTATAATGTGCTTTTTGCCCTCTATTTCTTGTTCACTATCTTTTTCTAGCTTAAGCTTAAGCTTAAAATTATTGTTAAATCATAAATTAATTAATTTACGATGTACTCTTTGCTTTCTATTACTTATTCTGTGTCTTGTTTTGACTTAAAGCTTGAAATTTGAGTCAGAAAGAAATAAAGAGAAAGAAACAGGAAGCGAAGAACAGATTATAGATAAAGCTTAATATTAACAATACCTCGGATGGGTAAGGGTGGGGGGTCGGAGCGAAAGGAAGCAAAGAGGGGGGAGCATGAGCACCACATGCAAGATGGCGTAACGTACTTCGGTGCGACGTCGTTGATGTGCTGCGATCGGTCCGGCTAGTGATTTCACGATCACACGACGGTGAGCGACAAGGAGGGAGTGACAACAACAACAACAACGACGTCCACAACAACGAGCACGGGGGCGACGGCGAGGAGGATCACCGTCGAACGCACACGTCCTCCTCGAGGTGCCTCCCGCGAGCCCACAGGTCCGCACGACGGTGAAGACGTTCGACCAAAGGGTGAGTGGCCGTTTTTCCCGCGCGTCGCCGACACCTCGCGACGGTCGTTCCTCCACCCCTCTCGGGCCTTCTCGTCACTTTTGGCTGGCGTTTACGCCGCGCGGCATATTTATAGCAAAAACGCGCGGAAATAGGCGAGTACGCACACGAAACTTCGTAAATGCAGTCCCATTCCCTAGCATAGTAATATTTGAGATTTTCGGCCAGGCACGTCATATATAAGATATTCGTGCGTCAGATATTGTCGAGATTATTCAAGGAATCGGTAACTCTTATAATAATACTCAACAGCTATTGCATGAATATCTTATGTGTGACGCGTCTGACTGAAAATGTCAAATATCACTATGCTAGGGAATGGGGACTACATTTACGAAGCTTGGTGCGTCCCTTCGTCCGTCTGTCCGTCAGCCGGGCCGCGTCTCAGCTTCGTAATTCCAGACGATTGTCCCCAACGGTTGACGTTCAACCGTCGTCTTGGCGGGTCGTCCGAACATCCATCCATCCGTCCGTCTATCCGTATTGACATTCACCACCACGTCGCAGGTAGAAGCGGTGTGTATGCACAGACACACATCAACGTATAACGACATACTTCCAAACATTGTGCAGAGATGGGACTACCTTGTGACTGGCAAATCAACAAGCAGAAGCTCTCAGAGCGTGGCCAGTACCTGCTAGAGACTGGCCAATGGTCGGACTGCAACTTCATCGTGGGCCAAGAGCCCCATCAGCAGACTCTCAAGGGCCACAAACTGTTCTTGGCGATGTCCAGCCCAGTTTTTGAAGCCATGTTCTATGGTGGCATGGCTGAGAAGAATGACCCAATACCCATAAGGGATGTTCAGCCTGAGGCATTCAAGGCCTTCCTGCAGTACATATACACAGATCGTGTGGAACTGGGCTCCTTTGAGCTAGCCTGCGAGCTATGCTACTGCGCCAAGAAGTATATGCTGCCTTGCTTAGTGGAGGAATGCACAAAGTATTTGTGGTCTGATCTTTCACCAAAGAAGGCCTGCAGAGCATATGAGTTTGCCAAACTCTTTGAGGAGCCTATACTGCTGGACAGGTGTTTGCAGATTATATGCACAAAGACTAATGAAGTGTTGAAGGAATCCACCTGGGAGGATGTGGAGTTAGACACGCTTGTCACGGTATTGGAGCAGGATAATTTGCAGATTAGCTCAGAGATAGAGTTATTCACTGCAATGGAGCGGTGGGCTAAGGCAGAGTGCTCCAGGAAGTCACTTGACACCACCAATGGGAAGTCCTTGAAGTCCGTTATCGGGGACGCGCTTTCGAAAATCAGATTCCTCAGCCTGACACCTCAGGAATTCGCGGAGGGCCCCGGCATGTCCCCCATGCTCACGCAGGATGAAGCTTTCGCTATATTGATGAATTTATTGTGTACGGGCAACAAGACACCCATGCCCGAAGGTTTCTGCACCAATTCGAACAGCAGAGTGAAACCAGTGAAGGCTCCGAGTTTGCCGAGTGTGACCGTAAGTAGCAGAAAGTATTGACTCTTAGAAGTGTATTGGTAGAAGTCCAAATATAGACTACTCCTTTCTCTTTCTTTTTTTTTTAAAGTGTTTTAACTTATTGTAGGCGACTACTATCGATCAGAGATGTTTATTTCAGTGTTTGGAGATGTTTTTAATGTTTGGAGATGTTTATTTCACTGCTAAGACGTTTTTAAAATTATTGGATTTTTAGTTATTCACATTTCCCTGAAAAAGAGAGAAATTTATATTATTTGAAGGAAGATTTCAAATGGATTACTTTTATAATTTTGAAGTCATATAGGAGATATACTGTTTTTTACTTTTCATAATATTCATTAATAAAAATAGCATATATAATCATCTTGTGCCTTTGTGCAGTCATTGTGTGTCCACAAAAAACATTGTAGTATAAAACATTTAATTATTGATTCCCTTTAATCACTTATACTCTAAAAAAGTTTGATTTTCCTTGCAATGGTCATTGTTCACAGTTTTAGTTGTAAAGTTCTCTTTTGAAATCATTGAGTGCAGACAAAAAGTTTAACTGTAATGCTGATTACATGAAAAACCATTAGGACCATCTATAGTCTACATTTATATAAGCCCATATTCACAACATGACATGATTGTATTCAAAAACTTCACTTTACGGGTAGAGCCGGGCAAATAGTGATGGGAGTAGAGTGCATTTAAGGCACGAGTAGTTTCCAAACGGCAAATAGTAAACAACAGGTCTGTTTATTTGTCACTGAAGTGTAGTATACATTGATGAAACTTAAAGAGAAACAGATGCACATGATTTGATATTTGAGGCTTTCGTGGTGGAATATGAATATTATGTTCTGATTCAAATAAAGAAGAATTCAAGCGGCTCAAATCCGGAAACTAAATCTAAGATACAGATTTACAGTTAAGACTCAACAGAAAAAAGAAGAGAAAGAGTATTAATGCAAGTTATATGCAGGGTGTCTCACAACCACCATAAGATATTTTAAGCGTTTTCTGAAGATAAAATAGAGATAAAAAATCCTAATATAAAAATGTCGAGTTACAACAGTTTTTTAATTATAACCCATCAAAGATTACCACTAATATCGCGTAGAATTTGCGCCCTCAGACTCGTAGTTATACAACACGTACATTGTTTTATCATTTGTTATCGACTTCACAGTTAATATTGATTTTTACTATACAGCTGATTCCTAAAAACATTAATAATTATTATTGTTAAAATTATTAAATTTAATAGTTTCACACTTGAGAAACAAGTTTTGCGTTTTTGACATGGAAAGTAATCGTGGAAAATAATTTATTATTATTTATGTATTTTTCACGTTTTATAAGGAGTGAAATCGTATAATTCTACTAAATCAAAGAAATAAGATTAATTGTCCACATTTTTTAAACAACTTAAATTTTTATTAAAATCTCTATATTTATGGACGAATCATATTTTACTCGCGAAGGAGTATTTAACACATAATTCTCATATGTGGAGTGATAATAATCTAAACATATCATATCAGTAGATTTCAACATAAATTCTAAATAAATTTATGGACTGAAATCGTTAATGACCAAATGGTATCTTACATGTATATTTTTTGTATTAAAATTATATTTTAAAAAAAGTTAATAATATTATACTATTTTAGATTGGACCACAGGTTTGGCCACCGAGATTAAATGGAAAAACATTTTCAAGATTAATAACAAGTCACACACTTGATAATATGCCATTAAATGAGCGATTAAACATGATTTCTCAACA
Source organism: Odontomachus brunneus (assembly GCF_010583005.1). Taxonomy (NCBI): domain Eukaryota; kingdom Metazoa; phylum Arthropoda; class Insecta; order Hymenoptera; family Formicidae; genus Odontomachus; species Odontomachus brunneus. The sequence continues at coordinate 861,956 of NW_022639464.1, forward strand.
CGATGGATTAAGATGATTCTTATTTTATAAAATGAGCCTAAAATATCTTAAATGAAGCATATCCAAATCGGTGAATTGAACGTGCAATTAATTAGCCACTAAGATCACTAGGTCTAACGTCAATGGACTTCTTTTTCTGAAAACATTTAAAATAATATGTTTATCGAGACGAACCAATTCAAAATGAAGAGAAGTTGTATAATCGCATTCACCAAGGATTGGCAACATTTACTAATAAAATAATAAAAAATTATGGTCGTAATTTACTAAGAGAGAGAGAGAGACGTGCACAATTATATATACAATCAGATGGATTTTGATTTGTTTTATAAATGACCAAAAAAGAATATTAAATATATATGATTATTGTTGATACAAATACTTTGTTTTAATTTCCTTGATACAAATACTTTGTTTTAATTTCCTTTAAAATTTTAATTTTTTTTTTTATCTAAAATATTTGATTATATCAATAAAAATATGCGGTTTGAAACCTGTAATATTTTTATTTTCTATATTCGACTCAGCTGTGATCACGTATTCGTCACGTATTCAGATAATAATATTGAGAAGTTATTATTGTTATGCATTGAGGAAAGATTATTATTAACAAACTATATAAGCAATTATTTTATCCTTTATTTTAATGAAAATTTAAATACTTTATCAATTACTCCAATTATTCTATTTACAAAAAATTATTAAATCTAATGTTTCTTTTAAATTTGTCTGTTTCTAAAAAATATAAAGATTGATGAATGAAGAAAGTGTATTCCGTCAAAGCGGATTTTAGTTTGGATCTTATAATTTCAGTATATCCAAATAATAACAATGACGAAGCAGATGGAATAATCGAGGAGAATGAATATTGTTGAAGCTTGAGTAAGAGTTTGTAATGCAGGCCGTTATGAATTTATAGAACAACAGAATCAAATCAACAAGTCAAAAACGATATTTGAAAACCTCGCCAAATGCAACAGATTACCCGAATCTATCCTGAAATTTCAAAGTGAAACATCTTCCACTTAAGATACACCTAACAGAGTTTCCGAACGACTTTGTCATTTGGATATATCCTGAAGATTTTATGACGCGTTTTATGAACGGCACAGAATGCAAGTGCATCCGGGTGAAGTTTTAGGCTGCGTTCGGAGAGCACGCTATCAACGCTATTGCGTCATTTGATTTTTGCTCGTTAGATATACGATAAGGATCGAATTACGCGTCAGCGCTGATTAGCGCAAACAGCGCGCTCCCCGAACGCGCCCTTAGAACGCAACCCATCATGGAGGACATGCGATTATATTAGTGGACACAATACATTTTCAAACTAATTTTCAAACTAATTACTAATGCCCTTTGATATATCCTTATACTATGTCATAAGCTCATAAGCAATTACATAAATAATACGTGCGTTTCTACATGAAATATACATACCTGCGCAATTTTCCAGATGTCGAAAAACAGAAAATCTTGTGTAACTTCTAAACTAACTCGAAAGCAACCGTGCAATCAAACTTCGTTACATGCTACGCAGCAGAAAAAATTACTCAAACCCCATTAGAATATAGCACTATACAGAGCTAAAACACTGATAGCTCGTGTTTGGATCATGGCCAATATTTGGACTTTTTCCTTTATATATGTGCTTGTCTCACTGTATGCACTTGTTCTTCCAGAAAATCGTACCAGATAGAAAACGACCGTTCAGCTTGGAACGATCGATCGGCGATAACATATACTTCAATTGGAGTATGTCTCGGCAATACGGCTTTCCGGCCCACGGCGAATCCAGCAACATAGCTACGCTACGAAGCTCTTCGCCGTCGCTGATGGACGTGGACGTGCACAAAGACACCGGGAATTTGCCTGTTAACAATTCTGCTGCAGGAAATCTCGAGGGTATCATACGCGAGGGCACGAAATATTACTGCCTCAGGTCGATAGTGCAGCAGACAGATTGCTTAAACACGAACGTGCTTGATTGTTCTGTTACGTTCAGTGTGGATAAAAATATTTGCGTGACTGGGGTGCAGGTTCCCACGCAAATTGCCGCGGCGACGGTAAGCCAAGTGGTTTATTATAACCGTCCAACTTGCACATGTAGCTGACTCATTTCTCTCATTACAGTCGAATAATTTCGGGGCTCACGCTGCGGATCCCGACACGTCATACACCGAAATCTTGTACGCCCATCTCCTGGATTGCGACGGCACGCGTTTGACGTACACCCATTTCACCACTAAAGCGACTTTCGGCACCCTCGTAGAGATCACTTTCAATCGACCAGTTTATATTCAAAAGCACAAGGTTTGTCACTCTACGTCGTCGTTCTTTTTTTTTTCAATCGATTGTATCTGTTAGTCGTTACTTTATTTGGACATTTGTGCGACAGGAAACAACGTTTGAAACTTTCGCCATCGTAGTTTCTCGTTTTTAAATGCTTGATTGATTGCAGGTGGAAATGTGATTGCTTGATACGCAAATGTTGCTCTGTTAAACAGGTTTATCGAGTTGGCGTGGTATTTAATAAGGTCGGCTGGTACCCGGTAGGAGTCTGCACCCAAAACATGGCCTGTGATTCTGTATTCTTCTCGTTCGGAGTTGGTAACAGTGCACACACGATCCGCGAGGGTCTCATTCGATCTATAGTTTTTACATATCATTAACGCAATTACATATATATTTTAAATTTGTGATAAGAATGTATTCTTTTGTTGTATTTCTTATTACATAATCTTTTAAATCACGTTTGACTTTCACTATAAGATTTTTCAAGAAATTTCCAGAGAACTGTATAAATATCCTTATTGCTCATTACAAGTCACAATTTATTCTGTATAAAAAACCAACTTTTTTTTAACTTGGACGAAAAACACCGACTTCTATTGTACAAAAACGAAAATTTGGATTTTACGATTTAAAAACCTTTATTAAATCTCATTGCACATGCATTCTCTCACGTTTTGATTTTTCCTATAATATCATTTGTTACACCCGAGAAAAATTTAATATTCGTATAAAGTAATTAATATATATAATTCTACAATATATATATATATACATCTTAATCAGATCTGCCAGAGATATTAAACAAAGGTTTCAAAAAATATATATTAAAATTATTTGCGATATATAACGTTCGCTCTTTTTAAATATGTTTGCCACTTCCACAGCTTAAAGTTTAAATAAATGCACATGATTTTATAAAATAGAGTCAGTCTATGCTCACGTTTAACTCTTTACGATATCAAGAGGCTATCATAATATCATTTACTCCCTATTTCTGGCACTTTATCACTTTATATAAAGAAAAATATTATGCATCAGACGCAGTAACATCCGTTAAATTTCTTTATAAAATCACGTTAATTCGTAAGTTCATTCGATACGATATACACAGTATTTCTATTAAAAATATTTCCTTTAGTTTTTAAATGAGTTTTTGTCATCTTTAAGTACGGCGAACTTTCATGTTTTATGTACAATGAAGTCCCAGGTATCTTTCCATCTCAACTTTATCACATCCTTGGCGCTGAGAACCGACGTCCCGTAGCTAAGTACAACAAATTTCTTGAACACATAGATGACAAACAACACCCAGGCGAAAGTGCTGCATCTTAGAACATATGAGATGACACTCCACGGACGATGAGTACTGAAATAAAAAGCGACAAATTATTTGTACTTGCCTTCTGCTGAATCAAATAACACTTGAGCTCGCACGTTACTAACCCGGGAACGCAGCCAGTCAAGTAAGACAGGTGGTCAATCGTAGCGGCTGTTAATAAGACTTTGAAAACAAAAGCCGGCAAATAATGGTGCAGAAACAAAGTTCGTTCAACAAACAAAAATGGCAAGAAGTGAAGAAAGTATCCGGCCAACAGTACATAAGCGTTGTTAACGAACTTTTCCCATTCCTCCTCGGCAATGTCGAAGCACTTTCGTCTTCTTCTCATTAGATAAAATATCAGTAGGGCGGAATATACAATCACTGAAGTTGTGCCGGAGTACCAAATCGCAATGTTCCCTAAAAGATGCACTTGTGCCTGAAATTATAACAGGTAAATATGAATGCGATCAGCTTGATCTAAAAATCACTTGACGTCACTTTGCAAAATTTCGAACGTGTAACTACAGGATGTCTGACAATTCATGACACATTCGTATGCAGGTAGAGCTCATTAAATTGAACATAAAATTTATCTACTATATCGCGCGTGGACATACATAAACTTTTCTTAATTAACAACTCAAAATTTTATATTTTAAGTTTGTGAAATGATAGAGAAATTTTGGGTTCAGTTTGATGAGATCTACCTGCACATTACAGTATATTATTCATTGTCAGACACCTTATATAACAGTTGAACGTATATTAAGCGCAATTTATAATTCATGAATGACATGTAGATCGACCAACTCACGTTGCTGTCATTAGATACCCAATATGCGATTCCCCTGGACATCAGTGGCCATTCAAGAGGCCCGCTAGAGTACATGTGGCTATTTTGACCTTCTTGGCCGCTGAACAGCATTTTGACTTGCAGTTCCGCAAACTTCTCCCAAAAACTCAGCGCAGTCACTTGCAACGGTATCATCTCCGCGCTGATTAGTTCGCGCTCGCGCTGCTTCTGATCCTCGTTCTTGGTGTATCGATGCTCCTCAACGTTCCAGATGGAGTTGGTCTGATCCGCCAGGCGGTCTGCGACTACCTCATGCTGATTGAAGCCCCAGTCGGGCAGCTGCCTGCCGCTGAATTTCAGCGCGAATTCCGCGTTCGCGTGCACGTGTATCAGTCGCACCTGGCTTTGAATGGCATGCCACGCGTCGCCGGACTGTTCCCGATTCGCGATCTCCACACGCCAGAGATTCTGCGCCGGCATCGACACGTTGTAGTCGATGTAGCAGGACACTTCTTGGCTCTGCGGCGTCATCGGCGCCGCCACGTCGTGGGAGTTCAGCGCCCTGCTCGTGATCCCGTGCACCAACTGTATCATGTCGCCATGTCGGATCGGCTCGCTGGGTTTCGTCACCACCAAGTCGTTCCTGTCCGGCTTCTTGACGATCCACCAGTTGTTGACGTCCTTGAATGAATAACATGTCACCTGCTGCTGATGAGAGCTGCCACGACCGTCAGGATAGCGCAACGGATACATGTGGCTATGACTGTGCAGCCAACATGCTCTACCGTACGTATGTCTAAGAGTGATCTGCGAGCCGTGTGTCACCTCCAGAGGCTGCCCCTTCGTGATACTGGCGAGTCCTCCCTCTAAACTCGCTTGGAACGCGCTGGTCATCACTGAGTCGTGTGGTCCCGCCTTCGAGAGTATCGCTAGATGTACGTAGAATATGCTCAAGTACACGGTACATATAACAACAATCAACACGGCAAGCCTTATCAGAAGATGGACGCATAAGATCGCGTTCGACAAAGTCTTCCTAGGCAGTAGGGACCAATAATCGCGGGCGATCAGAAAAATCGCGAGGACCATGGAGTAGAAGCCGACATACTTCACGCTGCAAAGAGAAGCTCTGATCATATGACGAATAGGAATCTAGCGTAGGAAAATTAACGAGAAAGAGAATCGAGCTCATACCACAGTGCGCATGTTAAGTTCACCATGCCTAACGTCAGCCATATCCACCAGGACGCGGACATCGGTCGGTCCATGACTTTACGAAACTTCAAAATACACAGTAAACCAAGCAGTGAGAATTGCATTAGAATACTTTCCATCAGGATAAATCTCGACTGTGTCAGCAGTGCATTATCTAAAATAGCAATACGTGTAATTAGTAAAATATAATGCGTGCGTTATAGAGTCGCAATGGCAAAACTATATCACGAAACAATGGTCAGTATTCATAGTCAGATTTTATATTTAAGATCGTCTTAAGTTTATCTTGAGATGGTGTATATATCATTTCATTGACTACTGAATATCTGAAGATGAACTTGAGACGGTCATAAATATAAGATCCGATTGTGAATACCGGCTAATAACTCAGTTTAAGGTCTCTAGGTACTCGCGTCGGCTGTTCTTTTTTCAGAAGCGAGAAATCGCATGTTTATGATTTTTACATTATACGTTGCAATAAAAAGATATATCCATAAAATGACATTTGTGATCAATTCGGCAAATGTCTAAAACACTCCGAATGTTTTCCTTTTACTATTAAAATCAATAAATAGCTATGAAATTAGTGTGACGTGCAGCTCAAGTTTTAACCAAACTTTTCTCGTTATTTCTGTTACATTAATTTTATGACTATTTATTGGATTGTGACAAAAAGAGAGTGTCGTTGTATGGGTATATTTTTTATTTCGACGTATAACGCAAGAATCGTGAGCATGCAATTTCTCGTTTCTAACGTCATCAAACAAGTTCAGCCTACGCGAATATTCAAGGGTTTTAATTTTTAAATAATAAACGACGGATTATTTTTGGGATGAGCGTAATAAAACATAGCGGTGATCTTCAACTAGCTTAATTTTAATCGTGTGAATCATTCATTGTACATATTATCTTTCTACGTATCTCATATTAGTGTTATGCTTCTAATTGAAAGGTAATGAGGACAAGCTGATGGCGGTGTTATAGTCGCATGAACTCTTATGCAATGCACTTTCTAATCCAAGAGGGGAAATTACCGAGCAACAGTAAGATTCCGCCGATCGCAGCCGCCCATTGTCTCAGACCCAGCTCCAGAACGAGGTGATATCCTGTGGGAATCAGCAGACTACCGCATATCGCCGGTATCAGACGTAGGGCGTACAAAGGGACCGCATCGTCGTAAGGACTGCCGATCCGGTCGAACTTGAATTGCCCGTCGAAGCCCGCGAGGTACGCCGCCGCGGAGACCAGTTGCTTCCCTAGAGGCGGATGGGAGTCGAAGAAGAACGTCTTCTTCATATACAATCCGACGTACCTGCCATAATGTAGCTCATCAAAGCTGTAAACAGCCAATTACGATAAATAGATGATTAATAAGTGATGCCTGAGGAGATTGAACCATATATCAAAGGTTCTGTTTGAGATACAATCAAATTGTAGTGGAAGATTACACACGATAGACTGTTAATCTTCTTCAATTAATAATTGATAACAGTTCATTATTATATCAATGTTCAATGTAATCCATTGATGAACGAATTATATAATTACTTTGTATGAAAGATAAGGAAATACTATAAGGATATATCGGCAAGTGATATCTTCTTAATATCTTTATATCAATAGCCTATAATATCGACGTTTAATTAAATCAAATTATGTTTTCCTTTTGCATTCAACAGTATTTATTTATATACAGTATTTATATGGATAGAATTCATATATAATCATATATAATTCATATATAAAAAAATCATACATAAATATGAAGTATAATTATATATGTAAAATTCATATATAATTATATAAATTAAATGAATTTTCATATTCATTATATATAATTCATTATATTCATTCATATATAATTATATAAATTATATGAATTTTTTCCCCGGGCATTTAAATAATACGATGCATCAATTATTCATCATGGATTATATTTCCTATCGTCACACAGTGTGCGTTATATTTAACAAAATTACGCATACACTTACACTATACTGCGTGGTTCCTCCAGACGATAAAGACGAGTGCAAATGCCAGTAATTAATAAAATCGCCGCTATCAAATCGATCTCCAGACTGATCTTGATCCGAGCGCGAATTGCATCTTTCGTTGAAAGTTTCTTTGACTCGATGAAATTCGATTGATTTGCTTTGTTACTTTCTATCAACTTGTCCGAGACAGTTTCTCTATCTCTCTACAACGAAATTAACATAAGGAACATATATTGATATATTGCTTGAAAATTAATATAGTAATTTATGTCATAGATCAAGTCAGACCATCGATTTTGGAGTAGCTGGTTATCTAAATATATCAATAAGATATGTGAATTAAGTGTATCTTTTCGATGGGCATGGCCTTGCAGCTTGGATTAACTTATTGGATTAACTGGAACATCATTTTCTGTGTGTTATCATTCTTGGAGTATAAAATATGTCTGGAGTGTATAAAATGTGACAAAAATGTTGTATTTTATCAAAAATTCGTTTTCTCGAGTAAATTTCGAAAAACTAAAATTTTTCTTTCGTATAAATAAAATAGAAAAACACTTTAAAGAAAGATTTATTTTGTTAAATATCTTTTTTAATAAGATATATACACAAAAAAGGAAAAAGAAGCGAAACCGACTTAAAGTTGGCCGAAAGACACGCTATTACTCATACATATTCTCGAAGTCCATCGAAGTGTTCTCATTTCAAATTTAAAAATTTAAAAATTCGCGGATGTGCTGCTTTTAATTTCGAACGTTATGAAGCTACCTCTGTATAATTTTTTTTCACGTAAACAGAACAAACAAGAGAGAAATCCCTTGCCATAAAATATTACATATGAGATTTTAAACACAGTCTCTGTATAATTATTTACAATAATCGCAAGTCTCAGTGAAGAAGACACGCATGACATTCGACAGTTGATGCACTCTGAATCCTCTTCAGAGCGCGAAAGTTTTTGTTATACTTTTAAAAAATATATATACTTTTTAATATATTAAATAATTAATTTTTGTTATAATTTTTGTGATAAAACTTATAAATTACTCTCTCTTTCTTTTGCACAAGTTACTTGAGCTCTCCTGTAACAATTGGTGGATTTACGCAAACGATGCAAGGCCCACCTCGTCCCGTTGGATTATCCTTGAGCGGTCCGTCGTTGTGTCGACGTCGCATTCCAAACTCGCGCTGAATTTATCGTCAGTTTGTAGCCTCGTGCGTCTACGGCGCACTTCCATTGTCACGGTGCGTGGCAGAAGAATGCGTCGAGGGGCACGTACGATCCCAAAATTTGCCGGTCGTGCACAGTGGACAAGAAGACGCTCCGTCGTCCAGCCGCGCTGTTCTGCCGTGATTTCCTGTCGGGTCGAGTCACCTCGTCGTCGCGGTGGCGTTTTGCGAGAGTGTGTCGCTCTCACCAGTGCATAGTCCGGACTCTTGAAACTTTCGAGGGAAGAAAGCTGCGCTGCTGATCCGGACCCAGGTGTCCCACGTTAGCGTCCACTCGGCGTTCCCTTCGGCACGCGTCCCGCCCGGAGATCCTTACGAATCACGCGGGACGTTCTCTCCTGAGCGATTGTTCGCCAGCCCGGTCGATCACTCGTGACTTGACGTAATTGAAAATCGCGCGACGATTTGCCAAAGGCTGAAAGGTCGAAGGTTGCACGCGCGCGGCCGGATCGCGCTCTCCTAAACGAACGGCGTCTAGGTTAGCACGGCGAGTTTGACATAACGGTACCGTCTCCGAGGACTTTCGTCGCCGACAGGTTCTGCGCATCGCGCGGCAATCCTGTCGAATCGCGATGTACTTGTTGCTTTAGGACTCGCACTGTGTGTTATCCTCGTGTGGTTTCTCGATTGTCTCGATTTATGACTGTTTCGTTTACTTTTCCGGTTCTTTCTCGCTCTGCGCATTGCCCGACTCTCCCGGGCGCCAATGACGTTCGCGTAAGGGAGAAAAATTCAGAATTGCACGCTGCAACTTCTCGAGTAGAAACATGGACGGTGACAAAGTGTCGTGTCCGGTATGCAGTAAGGAGTTCGCTTCCTCCGTCATCGAGTCCCATGTCGACAAGTGTCTGTTTCTGAATGAATCTGTGGCGGATGAAGGCACAACCTTGCTGAAGGACTCGAGTCCCGTCGCTAAGAAAAGTAAATTGAAACCGACGAGTGCAAAGAAAAGCAATCCGGTGGCTGTAAAGAGAAAGAGCACTTTGGAGCAATTTTCCTTCCAGGATATTCAAAGAGATGAAGAGGATATTAAGGATATTCAAGATGATATTCCACAGAGAAGTGTAATTAACTGTTACTGTTAGCAAAATTAAACAATACAAGTGTGTTGTTAGAATTAAACAAGAGTATGTCTGTCTTTTATTGAATCATCAGACCCAATTTTAGTTTTTAAATTTGTTTTGAATAGTTTCAACGGTTTGCAAGAGTTGATATCTCATGACTTTTATCTTTTCTTCTTCTAAAGGGTAAAGAGAAGATGAGGATTTTTTTAAACAAATTGAATGAGTTTTAAACAAATTGAGTACTTTAGTTAATATGCAGAATTAAATTATAGTAATCAATCTTGTTATATGGTATATATAGATTCTCTCCTATATTATATAGTGATTTTGTTATATTTTACAAGACATTAACAAGTATTTATTTGTAGACACAGAATAAGAAGTTTTGTGGGAACGAACGCATACCTCTTGCAGAACAGATGAGACCCACGTCGCTTTTGAACTTTGTTGGTCAGAAACATATTTTGGGACCTCGTACTATGCTGTCAGAGCTCTTGCAAAAGGGAGAGATACCTAATATGATTCTCTGGGGTCCACCTGGATGTGGCAAAGTATTGTGCAGAATTTTTCTCATAATCTCTGCATGCAAATGCACACATGTATACATTCCTTTATATAGAAAAGAATACATATATTCAAGTTTGCTTCATGTATTTCATAAGTTTATCTGTAAATCTATCATAAATTTATCACAAGAATCAAATTTCAAAATACATTCTAAATTGTAGTAAATTAGTTTGTTTTAGTTGAAATTTAGCTTATTATTTTAGTTAAAATTTAGCTTATTATTATGTTTCGTTTGCTTATTACATATAATCAGAGAGACAAACTTTTTTTTTATAAAGTTTTATAATATTATAGAGAAAATCGATTTTAAATGTGATAATGATTTTCTTAATTTTTAACTTTATTATTCTTAAAAGTTTATAATATTATAGAGAAAATCGATTTTAAATGTGATAATGATTTTCTTAATTTTTAACTTTATTATTCTTAAAAGTTTATAATATTATAGAGAAAATCGATTTTAAATGTGATAATGATTTTCTTTATTTTTAACTTTCTTATTCTTAACTTTGTTAAATTTGGAATGAGTATGTTTTAAACTATTACCAAGAAAATATTCAGCATTGAAGATTATTTAAAACCATTACTTAAAAGAAGGAAAGTAAACTGAGTAATCGCTTTTTTGGTAGTAGAGTAACATCTTCCTATATGTGTCCTTTTTTCAGACGTCTTTAGCTAACGTCATCGCGCACAGATGCAAAAATGATACGAGCCATAAGCTACGCTATGTTAAGCTCTCCGCAGCAATGGCTGGTGTTCAAGAAGTGAAGGAAGTTATCAATGTCGCTGCTAATCACGCAAAGTATGCGCAGCGCACGATAGTTTTCATGGACGAGATACATAGGTTCAACAAGACACAGCAGGATGTATTCTTGCCGCACGTCGAGTCCGGAGTCATCACCCTGATCGGTGCCACGACGGAAAACCCTTCGTTCAGCTTGAACTCTGCATTACTGAGCCGATGTAGAGTAATTGTTTTGCATAAGTTATCCATCGTGAATTTGGTGTCGATCTTAAGACGCGCGGTGATTTCGTTAAATGGCGTAATTCACTTGTCGGAGAAAAGCGAAACCTTACAAAACAACGGGGAACAGAGTACATCGATGGAGGAAAGCAGAGTCATAGGAGAACCGTCTCACGATACAAAATTCATCGTAGACGAGCCGACGATAGAATGGTTAGCCGGTACTTGCGACGGTGATGCTCGCATAGCGTTGGGAGGACTGGAATTGGCGGTGCGGTCTAAAGCACCAAACGAAGAGGACTCGCCAGAAGCTGGTCCGGCGATCATAACGCTAAGTGACGTCGAGGAGAGCCTAAAGAAAACACACATGCTGTACGACAAGAAGGGCGAGCAACATTACGACATGATCTCCGCACTGCATAAGTCAGTTAGAGCCAGCGACGAAAATGCCTCGCTATATTGGTTAACCAGAATGATTTCCGGCGGCGAGGATCCGGTGTATATCGCACGCAGATTGGTGAGAATGGCTACTGAGGATATCGGCTTGGCTGATCCGAAAGCTCTGGGTTAGCGAATTTAGTTTATTTGCATGTAAGAACTACGAAGAATAAAGAATGTTTTTTAAATAATTGAATTATATAAGAACGCGTAACATGACGTGTATGATAGATTTGTTTAGAATATATAAATATATTCATGATATATATATAGATTTTACATATAAGACTTAGTCGAATCATGTTTGCGGGATGTGAACAAATTTACAGGAATCGCGGTGCATACAATGCATGGTTGCAAAATGATCGGTATGCCAGAATGCGACGTGCTTCTGGCGCAATGTACAATTTATTTAGCGAGAGCACCAAAGTCTAGATTGATGGAGGACGCACTTAGAGCCGCGCAACGAGTAATAGCCGAGCATAAAGGTCCGCAACCAGGGGTGCCTTTACATTTGAGGAACGCTCCCACGAGGCTTATGAAGGATTTGGGTAAATATTTTATTCCTTACTTCTCATTCTCTCTCTTATTCTCTTCTTTACAGATGCGCTTTCAATAAATCGAGGTATTCTTTCAGGATACAGCAAGGGATACAATATGAAGCATAGGGAGGATTCTGGATTAAATTATTTACCAGAGGGACTGGAAGATTTGGATTTTTTCGGAGATGATAGAAGTAACGTAATGTGAAGGTATTAGTTATACCGCGATGTTACACTTCTTTCCATAATAGTTACTTGATCATCAGGATATAATGTTGCATTAGTGCGTCAGAAGGTGTCTTATGAACCTCATATTTAAAATCAGATCTCTCAGGGACTAATGCTTTAAGCAATATAAATATAAAATAAAATGTATGTATGTATACACATACGCTATTAATAATAATTGTAATACAAATCTTGTATATAAAATATTTTTTAAAATAATATAGAATACATTTATGTGATAAGCTACAAAAATATTACAAATCGTATTAATTATGCTCATTCGTGCAACCGTGCCTCTAACAGAGATTCAATAAAGATTCGTGCAAGCAATATTTTATGATTGATTGGTTCTATATTTAAACCAATCTGTTCACATTCAAGCTTAACGATAGTTATGTCTCTTTTGTGTGTTATCGAAGTTACCTAAGTTTTGACAGTTTCGCCAGCTGCTTTGTCAGTTGAAGACACATGTTCACCCGCTTCAACTCCCGCGTATTTTTTCCAAATAAGCGTCTTATTATGAGCAGGCATTTCCACGGTTTCCATCAGACTCATATCATTTTTCGCGGCCAAATGCCGCAAGTCCCTTATGTCTCGCAAACCCCAACAGCGATTTTGCGATTTTAGGGAGTTGTGAAATTTCACGTTACTCTGCGGATAGATTATATTGTCACAGGCGTATGGTCCATATGTTATCAATAATCCGTTATTCTTTAGCAATTGGCCAGCGTTCCAGAATAAACTGATGGTGCATTGGTACGGCGTGATGTGCATCATGTTTGCGTTGTACATGTAGTCCAAACTGTTTGGCTTGAAGATGTCATTACCCCATAACGAGAAATCCGTGGTAATGTCGATTAGCATGGGTTTTTTTATATTTGCGTGTCCGTTCGCGTGTGCAGTGATGCTTCCTAGTAGAGACTGTTCATACTCCGACGGGTAAAATGTGACGTGTGGAAAGTAGGGCGCGAAATGGGCCACGTGTTGTCCCGAACCGGAGGATATCTCCAGAAAAGTTTGATTAGCGCCAGGCCGGATATATCGTTTTATCAGTGACAGTATCGGATCCTTATTGCGTTCCGCCGCAGGATAAATGAGCTTTTCGACAGCCATAGTGTGCGACCTTGAAGAAATTACAGTTTTATTTATTTGAAAGACCTGCATAAGCTTTTAATATTATTTGGAAAATTCAACATGTACGAAATTCGGACATCGACTGTATATAGAGTGTTTACGAAACATTCGGACAAACTTCTGAAGCATATTCTTATTGAAATAGAAATATAAACCCATCATCAAATATCAGTGTTTGTGAAGTTATAATAAGACAAATTTACGTTAACGTTACTATTAATACTAACTACTACTAATAATAAATAAACGTTTGAATTAAATACCTAATATTTTAATTATTATCCTTGAATAAAATATTTGAATATAACAAATGTTCAAAATAATCGCCATTTAATTGAAAACTGCTATTGACACAGCGGAGTAAGGTTGAATTATTTCAAAGGTTCATTGACGATTCTGTATAGCTTCACAAATATTAATAATGCAAATAACAATTTAAAAGACCTAATGATTACAGATCAAAGTTTCAAAAAATTGTAGAAATAAAATCTATATAAGCCAAGTGCTAGGATCAAGTGCGCAAAAAAAAGGGAAAGAAAAATTCTCTAATTCAATTATTGATGTTATGTTAACTTGTTCAGATTGTTAAAATTATTTTTGTAAGTCAGAGTGGAAGACAATTAAAAACACAAATTTCTGAACACCGTGAAATTACCAGAATGCAAATTCACCTGCAGTTCAAAAACATGTGCTATAGTTTGAGCATACTTTTGATTGAGATAACGTGAGGATATTAGACATTGAACTTATCCCTCATTTTTACAACTTTCTGAAATTTTCGTTATCAATAGTTTGCGAATAGAGTTTCCATGGATAAAAATCCGAAAGCGACTTTTAAAACTAAAAAGAGAAAGCAGCCTTTGACAGTGTCATAAAGTAACTTTATAAAGATACACAAGAAAAGAGTATTCACTATGTTAAAAAACAATATCGTTTATAAAATATCTTTCGGATTCAAGTCTGGCGAACGTGAAGATAATGCGCGACTGGTTTCCTTCTCTGCCAATCCATTTCTATCTGGATAATTATTGAGTACATTTCTCACTTAACCATTAAAATGTGCGGTATTCATCAGAATTCTGAACATATTGCCCGTTTCGACTGTTATAATTTAAACTATAATTAACTATAATTTAAATTATAATTTACTTATGATATTTAATAGTGACGCGTTAATATAGACTATTTTACTAATTTTGCAACATAGATACACATTCATATTTGTGATCGTAGATTTATATAAGATTTTTCTCGATTTTGACGAGATGAATTCGCCTCATAAGTTTGTCCAAGTATTTCGTAAACACTCTGTTTAATTAACTGTATTGCAAAATGGTGCAAGACGAGTTTCTATATTTTGTTGAAGCATCAGCTTTACTCTGCACACAACTTCACCTTGCGTTAATTTTTGCCTTCAACCTATTTTTACTGTTTTCAAAACGCGACATAAACAGCACTTTGAAATGAAACAATTCCCTACGAAGTGCTTATAGTGGAAAGTTATGAGAATCTCACCTGTGATTAACAGCGTAATGAATGATATTCACTTGTACGTCACGCTAGCCGTGATACTACTATTTGTATTTATAGCAAGGAAGTGCATGCCCTGAAAAATGTTAATTATATACTTCTTATGTATATAAACATACTTCTTTTTGTATTACAATTTGATCAATGAAAAAACTAAGACTGTTATTTTATCGAAGATGAATTGTCATAAATAAAAATAATTCATACATTGAATGACATATTTAATGTCATTATGTTTATTGACGGACATGATAATTTATTACATAGATAAAGTTACTTGTACATTCGCGCGTGTATACTATATTGTAAATTCGTGTATATAGTGAATATAATTTTTTCATTTTTTTTTCCACTGTAACATATTGACCTTATATATATATATGTATATATGTATATGTATATATATATTGTATATGCACTGCGTTATTATGTATAAAGTCAAATACTTTTTGTAAATATACAAATAACTTTGTCATAAATTATCATGCCAGTCAATAAACATGTCATTAAATCAATATTGGATTTATTTCCAAACAGCACAGATCTTTATATCCTAAAGCCTGATCTATAATATGCTCTTTGTTTCCTGCTTCTTTCTTTTTATCTCTTTCTGACTTGAACTTTCTGACTTAAACTTTAGCGAGAAAAAGATAGTAAACAAGAAACATGAAGCAAAAAACACATTGTAGATTCGACTTAAAGACCTTTTGAGGATAGGAACAGGACATTCTCTAGAGATCTTGCTATCTGGATTGTAATGTTCCTGCTAGATCTGACTTTACACAATACACATAGCATGTACATTATACATTCGTGTGTGTTTGTGTGTATCATGTAGTGGGAACTACAAATAATATATTTGTTAGACGGAAGTTTTTTCATGTCGCTTAATAAATACAGTAAATTATTATTATTATCTTTATTTAATAAGAAGATATATTTTCTAATTACAAAATAAGAAAAAGTAATATATTACGAATTCATATAAATCACAATTTATATAATCCATAATTTATATTTAAATTCAGTTTCAACGATTCTCTTTGTCCGAGAGGTGATTTTACTTTTACAATTCTTTCCTGATGTTTTTATATTTAAAAATATAATGTTACATCAGATAATACATGTGGGTTGGGGTATCTTCGTTATGGTATACCAAGTCTCCTAATCAAAACGACCAAGTTCCATGTAAAGTGGCATCTCCGCTGCCAATATTTAAGATATCCATATTAATAAACGAACTATCCTCTTTTTTCTTAACGTGTATAGTGTCGTTTCTTTCATTTATGAATAAATGAAACAATTCTAATGTTGTTAATACGGATTCGCATTTAGTAACTGTTCCATTCTTTCTTTTACTTTTCTTCTTATTGGTAATCGTTTCATTCACATTATCAGATTTTGTCGATTGTTGTGCATCGTTGTTTTGTCTTGATTTGTTCTGCATCGCTGCTTCTCTCTGTTGTAACTTCTTACGTTGTTTCTTCGTCAACCACATGTTTTCGCCATTATTCCCTATGTTGTTACCACTGATACGATCTGGAACGGGATTAGGATTCTGTACGTTATTCTTCCTTCTCTTCCTTCTATTCCTCTTCTTTTTCTTTTTCTGACAATCTGAAGCGGCTTCTGCTTCATCATTCGACATCAGTTCAGCTTCGGAAGATGCAATGTTATCTTCTTTCCCGTTCTCTAACAGACATAAGAAGCAATTGTAATTCATCCGAGGTCCTTCAGTCAATGAAACGTCGTCATCGTTTGTTTTCTCTTTCTCACTTGCTGGCTGACAATCTTTCGGCTTTTCTTCATCGTCTGAGATCAGTTCATCGTGAGAAGTGTCGTCATCATTCTCGTTGTCAGACTGTTTCGTGTCGTTTTCGGGAGGATCCATCAAAAAGTCGGGCATTTGCGAATCAGTAGCCAATTTTGATTCATTCTGGGTGATTGACTGACAATCTCTCGAATTTTCTTCATCGTCCGAGATCAGTTCGTCGTGGGAAGTGTCCTCACTGCCCTCATTGTCAGGTTCTTTTGTGTCATTCTCAGAAAGACTCGAAGAGAAGTCGAACATCTGCGAATCAGTCGCTAACTTCGGTTCATTCGGCGCGACTGACTCCGTGGTCGTCGAGTCGGCTTCTTGAAAACTACTGCTAGGAAGGAACTGCTCCTCTTCTGCTATAGATGTTTCTAACGCGCTAAAATTCTCCTTGTGCTTCCGCGAATTTTCGTGATTCATGTAAGCCTTGTGCGTCTTGAAGATCTTATTACAGACGATGCAATAGAGTACGTTGCTTTCGTCCATGCTATCTTCGTCGCTGTCGCCACTGAAGGTCGCCTCGATCTTCCTCAGTTCTGCCTCGAAGTTCGAAAATTTGGACCACTCGGATTCTGTATGGCCGCGTAGTAGCTTTTGCCGTTCCAGCACCTGTGCCTTTTTGCGCTCCTCCACTTTGCGTGCATTCTTTCGAGCGCGATCCGCCAGCTTTGCTGCGTGAGCTTGTACACGCTTGTCGCGTTTGCGAATAAAGGCGACCAAGTTACGCACTTGCTCGTTCCTCTCGCGCTTCGCCTTGTCACGTACTTTTCTGTTCTCCTTTTCTGCAAGCCGAAACACGCGACGGTTCGATGCGTTTCTCAAATCGCACGGATTCAGCCAGGCGAAGGACCTCCTGGTACTGTAGCTTTGCCAGTAAGCATAGAAGTTATGCACTACTTCTTCATACGAGCTCTGAGAATCGCCGAAGCCGGGAATTTCCTCCTCAGACTCGTCATCTTTAGCAAACTCTGCGTCCTCCTCAACTAATTTCTCGAAAACGGTACGGTAAACGGCATAAAAACCATTCTCGTCGTCTCCATAACCCTCGAAGCACATAGTGGAGAAATACGGGAACAGGTTGATGGAGTAGTCCCTGTAATCCTCTGTTGCACCTTTTAGTATCGCTTCCCGATGACTGTCGTACCAGGTTCGCTCATGGGGATCTCCAAGTACATCCCATGCTTGCTTGATACGTTGGAACTGTTTCTTAGCTTCATCAGGGTTGTTCAGATTTTTGTCTGGATGCCAGGTTAAAGCTAACCTCCTATAGGCAGCCTTTATGTCATCGTATGTGGCATTTCTGGTGACGCCCAATACCTCGTAATGACATTTCATTGCAAAGCTGAACGATTACACACAATCTCCAGACACAATTTCCTTTACTTTTATACCACAAAGTGCACGCTAAAAAAATTTACACTATTAAGCCATGAAATCAAACATCTCTCAGATAACCTAATAACAATATAGAAATCGCAGTAAACACAGATGGTTGAAAATAATTTAGGAGCTCATGGATTTAATCTTCACATTGTATTAGCTTGCAATTTAATAAAAAAAGAATTTAGAACTAAAGTAAGAAGAACAAAAAACAATACACACTATTAGAAGACATTATTACAAGTATTCTAAGGAAGATTTTATGGCCGTGTTCCATTTTTACTGCCAGTACTGAAAATCTATAGTTTTCGTCACGTATACTATAGATTTTCAGTATTGGCAGTAAAAATGGAACACAGCCTATGTAACTCTTATGGGTATGCTGAATATTAACTTAGTGCTGGATATCCAAGCATGAAATTTTACTATGGCAGCAGCAAAATTTTAAAACATCTGTTACTGTACAAGTATTGTGGATAAGACCCATCTCGAAATTTTACGTGATTGTTTGCGAAATGTAAAGCGTCCACACACATATACTCAAGTTGATGCATTCTATTTTAACACATAATTTCATTTGCTTTGTAGTTCATATGTTTTGTTGTGTTTCGTTCTATATCATCCTGTATATATACATGTATATTTGTGAAATATTATAAACAAATCATACGATACATTACACGTCATCGAACATAAATTCGTTGAAATTCTATTCAAGCGATATTAATGCAAAATTATATATTATATATTATATATTAATTATATATTATATATTATAAATTAAAATTATATATTAAGTTATTTAGTTAAGTAGTTAAATTAATTTAAATTTGAGTAACGTGGAACAGTTACAATGAGCTCGTAAATAATTTTAAACCTATGTGTGCCACCTGCTAAACCATTCCAATTGTTTATAAAAATAATTAATATACATTAGACTAATAATATATAAACAGCTTGAAATTTTAATTGTAAATTCTAACCTATTGGTTATATCCTTACGAAACTTGGAAGTGCACTTACCTGATTTTGATATCTATCGCCCACAGTTGATAAATTCGCTCGTGACCAGCCTAGTGGTATATTTTTACATAACAAAAGTTGAAAATGATATTCATTAATCCTTGCGTATGATGAACACGACTGATTTGAACAAGTAATTAATACAGGACGATTGACGCAGACCAACGCAGACGTGATGGCTTCTTGCCGCTTCTTCGTAAAGTATTACGAGATGATATGGCTGCGTTCCGAAATTCACTGCCAGTACTGAAATTCTATAATATACGTAACATGAACTATAGATTTTCAGTACTGGCAGTGCATTTCGGAACGCAGCCTATGTTGTTTGCGCACGCGCGGCGATCTGGAACGTGTATGGCTGCGTCTTATGCGCGGTAATACTAAAGGAGACCCCTCCTCCTCACCGATTTGGCTGAAATTTAGTAATATTATTTGATTAGATGCGTAGAAAAGGAATATGAAAGTAAAAAATGTCGCTCGTTAATTGTAATAAAGTTATGATGCGGTAAAAGACAGGTTTCGAGGTTATACAATCTGTCATGTCAACAGCGTATAGGTACACTCGTGGTCTAAAAGATTTGTGCGGAAGGATGGCATATACCGTATGCCATTCTTCTGCTCTCGTAATAAGTGGCGGTGCTGGCGTGTCAAGCAGTGGTTGTCTCTCACCTGAAGTTGGGACGCGTTCCGAAATCTACAAAAAATCAGTGCACAAACTTTTTAGACCACTAGTGTATATGAACATGCGCAATAAAATCACGTGATTATATTCTTACATCATATTTTAAATATATTATAAAAGTACCATATTCAATATATTATAATATATACTATATATTATAAAAGCACCAAATTCAATTATTGCATTGTTTTATTATAATATTTAAATCTTTAGTCTTGCTACATTTATAACTGCGTTCCAAAACTCTACTTGACGGGTAGAGTAACATTTGATTGACCAATAAGAACAAAGATAACTAGTATTTCGTTATCATGATTGGTTAATTAAATGTACTCAACCCACCGAGTAGAATTTTGGAACGCAACCTATGAGTCTACTATATACTAAAATAACAGATCGGAAAAGATTACCAAAGACCCTTACGCAAGGTTTGTGTTAAGCAACATTGAAATATCAATATATCAATATATCAATCTTACAATACATTAAATTTTAAATCTTGCGTAGGAATCTGCTAATCTTTTCCAAATCTGTTATTTTAGTAGAAAAGTTATTTAGTAAAAAAAATTAAAATATTAGTATTAAAAGTATTTTAATAAAAAAGTTAAGGCTGGTTTATGATAGCCGTAATCCGTTAACTTATGCCGGAACTGCAAAAAACTGACTAATCACAGTCGATTGTTCTTTTATAATTTCTCTATGATTGGTCAATTTTTTATGGTTCCGACATAAGTTAATGGATTACGGACATTATAAACTGGTCTTTAGAGTGAGAAAACGTATACTTGTCTCACGTTGTTCAATTTATTATACTAGTTTAGCAGTGCAGTTACAAAAGAACAGACCTTTAAATTACATCGTTTAGAGATTTTTCTTGGTACCAACCTACTTGGTATCCCCTCTACTTTTTGGGAAATTGTCGCCTAAGGCTGATATTTCACGTGTTGTAAACGCAGCTGATGGCCCAATGAGAGAATTTATTTTTCGAAAATGAGTTCTTTTCATTGGACTATCGATTGCTTTCCGGCATGCGACAGCGATATACGGCATATTGTAGAACAGGCTTTATGGCCGACGATAAGTTTACTAGAAAGGTGGTAACTTACTATGTCTAGTGATTTAAAAATTTTTAACAGAACAGCTGATTGCTCACGACCGCACTGTTCGACATCGTCCTCGACAGCAAGATGGCAACGTTTGTGAAAGTTCAGTAAAGAACGAGCGATTTCCGGCAAATATCGCCAGTTGCGACGTTCTGAGTGGTTGTCAGCGGTATTCATTGGCTCGTGGTAATTATCCTTTTTTTCTTTATCTGTACTATTATTATCAACGTGCTAGAAATAGACGTTCTCAGGACTGGCAACGTCAGTAGCCTTGATCGCTTGTGACATCTCGTGAATGTGATGTAGCAGACGCCTTTAATTACTCTCAGTCGACTATTTGCAATCTTAATGATTTCGACGGCATTGTATACCGTAAGATTTCGCGCTACCAAGTTCGAAATTTCTCATAGATTCGTTTCGCCAAATTTGTCCATTTGATTTATCAACGAATCACAGCTACAGTTTTGTTATTGACAAAAGTTACAGGTTTGTTATTTTGATGTGTGGTTATCTTGTTTTGATTGAATACCACAGTGATAGCATTCTGTTTGTATGCTAGTCTACAATAATTGCTATCTTAATACTTGTCCGCTAAGGTTCCCTACGATTCTCAGGCTTATACTTACAAGCAGTCATGCTGTGTAAGATCAAATAAAAGTAATCCTAGTTACAATGTCAAAAGATTCATACAATCTGGCTATCACTATTTTATGTGTTTACAACTGTCAGTTCTCCATGTATTCTTGCGTTGTTATTTTATGACCTGTGTATACCTATACAAGAACATGCATGGAATTCATAATTATTCTACAGAATAAAATAGCTACCTATATGTACCAAATATATTGTCCTACCTTAATTTCTAAGAGTGTAATTTATTGGTGAAAATGACTTTTAAGTTTTTTTTCAGTCTGACAATATACATGATATATAATTGACAGTACTTGTTTCAAAATTGTAATTTTGACATTAACTTCTGTGATAATATATGTATTTTTCTAAATTTTATGTCATGTTTTTAAAATTACTTATTAAATTTTGAAACTAGATAACATATATTTTAATTAATATCAAAGAGAAATATCAAGATATCAAGATTCATTTATAATGAAAAATGTTAATAATATCTGTTTTCAATATTTTTTTCAGAAAACAAATGTTGATAAAAGCTACTTATTTTGGTAACATTAATAGCTTTGTCACTGGTATTATTAAAAATATTTTTGCAGCCTATCACTTGGTAGTCTATACTAAAAGATGTTGAAAGTAAATATTATTAGCAGAAAAATGAACTAAATATGTGTTAGCAATACTGTTAATAACAAAGATTTGTCTTGACTGATTATTCTATAAAATTGTGAAATTTGTGTATATCACATATTTACTAATTACAGTGTTATTAACTATTTTAAAGTTTTCTAACTTTGTTGAAAATATTTGATAAATTTTTGCTAATAACATTCTTATTAGCAGTTTAGTCATAGTAAATAATTTTTCTTACTTTATTGATGACATTTATGTTTTTCACATACTTAAAAGTATATATAGTTAGACACATTCAGTAAATCATCTTCTGGAGAACATGATTTTGCTAAAAACTATTTTCTTTTACTAACTTTTTTGCTATTAACAATATTATTGATGCTTTTTCGATGTAAACCGGTTTTTACTTTATGATAGCAATGATTTTCATAGATTGCGTGCAAAAATGACCGCAGGCACCAGTTTAGTAGTGCCCATAGTGCTATGGGGCCGCATAGCACCGACCCACTGTATTTCCTGTGTCTATCTGTCTCGAGATCAAAAGACACTGGTAACAGGATGTTATGATGGCCAAATATGTCTGTGGCAGGTGGACCCAGAATCATTAAAGGTATATAGCAAGACAGAAAGTGGTTGTCCCTCATTTCTTTTTGTTTTTAATGAAATTCTTATTTTGTATTTTTTTTTATCGATAAAAGTACCTCTAAATGTGACTCATGAACCTTTTGCGAACACATTTAGAAGTCGACAAAAGAGAGTTCAGAATAAGAGCCAATGTATTTTACGATCCTGGTTCTCATACAGATGACTCCAAGATGTTTGCTCGTGGGACATACGGCTCCTATCATGTGTCTCAGTCGCGCCAGCGTCATAATGGAGCAGAATTTTATTGTCAGCAGCAGTGAAAGCGGCGAGATGTGCACCTGGGACCTAGTCGACGGGAAGTGTCGCGAGGCGGTGAAACTCAATAACATCCACACGCAAATGTTACCCTATGTTTCCGCGGGCGGAGAGGACGTTAGATTGTTCTGCTCCGGGTAGGTGTCGTAATGTTCATATCGCATCACGTCGCGAGATCTTCCGCGCTTTTTGATTGGCAATATATTTCTTCCTCGTCGTTACAGATACTATCCCGAGGTTTTAGTGATGGACCCGTTTAGTCTGGAAGTGTTGTTCACCCTGAGCTCCCGCGTCAATCCGGACTGGATTAGCGCCTTGCACGTTTTGCGGCCGGCCAAACGGAAAGGTCGGTTCTACGTGCATACAAGTTAGTTACAGTCCATCACACCTACGCTTTATACCATAAATCGCTACCTTCTCTCGACTCTATCACCAATAGATACTGTATAAGGATCAGTTGTGACGTCACTTGCAACAAATTCATGTGTTCTCGATCCAAATTAGCGGGACGATCTAAATACATTCACTGCTAAATTTAATCTTCTGTCTTCCTGCGCGATATTTTTCAAGCAATATATGATATATTTTTCACGTAAGTCACACCCAATTATCCTTTACACGGTATCTTTTGGTGTTTCATTATCTTTTATATTTTTACGTTCCTTTTTTATATAAAGAATTGCGGGTAATTAATGGTAAAGACCTCGTTTTTGGTTATTCCCATATCTATTTTGAGCGGGATTAAGTTGGACTATTCTAATTCTTATCATTTATGATGATTGTACCAGTATGACTTGAGAATAACTAACGACACCCAAGGCACTTGTACAGACATTTCTCTTGTATTACAAGTCGCTAGTCTATCACTCTTTTGGGCGATTAACTTGAAGAAGCTTTGTGCTTTGGGTATACAGCAGGGACTCTTTCCTTTTAGAGAATATTCCGCGCATCGTCTTTTGGTGATTCGCTCGGCGGTTCCCGCGAATAAAATCGTCCATAACGTTTCGGACATAACCGGTCTGATTCTATATACCTAATGATTGGAATGATTACACTTAATAACGGTTACATTGTTACAGCATGTTAATGAAAGTGGACACACACCAGTGCGTTAGCGCGCTGGTAGCGGCTGTATCATTTTTTTCTTTTTCTCGTTTATTTCGTCGTCTTATTTTTACTCAATCGCGGCTCATACATCTTTCCCTTGCACTTCATTTTTTGCAACCATTACTAACATCTCGTTTCACTTATCTTTTTGTCTCTCTTTTTCTATATATATCGACATACCGCTCATCTAATTCTGTTACACACGAACGACACGTCATCTACACTTTTTCACATTGCATTTCACCCGGTACTCACTACGTTCGTGTAACACTTTTATCTGGTACACTATATTTTCTGTCTCTCTATCCGTAAGTATATATATTAATACATATTTACACGATAATAATTATGGATTGCATGCTATACGTTAAGACTACACTCAGTTCCTCATACTGTTGCCATAATGAAAAGCATGTCAATGTTTTGACTTATACATCTGTTATTTCGTAAATCAAACATTTCGTAGTAATTAGAAGGAAATCATTTAATGTTTGAAAATATACATATTTATATCATTGTGCGTTTTTGTAACTTACCTCAGGGTAAAAGAAAACACGTTAAAGTGTCGAGTGTGTAATCTGTACCGAATTTTTTAAATTAATTCTTAATTTTCGCAACGCCGCTTATATGTTTATTTCAAGCATTATATTGATTTATGGCCCGCTGTTTGATGCACAAAGTCAGACTAATCGCAGATACGAAGCTTTCGAGAGGATATTAAAGGAGGGAATATTGAACAAAAAAAGAAAAAAGGAAATGAAAAAGAAAAGGTTGAGAAAACGAAAACTCTTATCAGCACAATTTGGACGTCATCACGCACATTAATTACTGTCTTTTAATCAGCACTGGTCCTTGGATTTCGCTTAGCCAAACAAATCGAGCGCACACATAGTTTCTGCGTAATTGGAATAAGCATGACTTCACTGTAATTTAATACGTGTCGCTTTCTACTCCGCGGAAATCATCTGGCATGTAATACCAGACCTCACGCATACGGGAATTATTATTATCGCTTGACGACGGCTCGCGTTACACTTGTACCGACCAGAATGACGCCATCTCTAATCACCTGTAACGTTGTTTTTGTGCCTCCAGCTCACACATAGCGATACAAATGTGTTGAACGATACAAATGACTATTATTATCATTAATTGTATTAATGTGCCGAAGCTGATCCAATTTTGTGTTTTCGTAGCGTCGGGGCATGACCCTGACGAGACGCTCTATTGCTTCCTCAAACGCTACAACGTCCTCCTAGATTAACTTAACGCGCAACAGGCGCTTCTATTCGTTTAAAGACGACGTTGTGCTGGCTCTGACGACAACCGGCATGGTGAAGGTGTGGACGCTCTTAGGACACGAGAATCGGAACAGCGAGCCTCTGTATGAGCACGAGAGCAAGCAGATACGCTGCTTGAACGCACTTGCGATGACTTGTTGCCCGTACAATCAGAGAACAGTGCTCATTGTGTGTTCGAAGTTTTGGCAGGTAATTAGCGCCCGTTGTACCGATGAATATATAATCGAAGAATCCTTCTCTCAGTCCTTCGCGACTATTGTGAATATTAGATATTAATTTGTAATATTTGTAAATATCAATTTACAGTTGTAAAAATGTTTATCAGATTAAGAGGGTACTCGCATTCGTTGTTTAACGCCACAAGCGAGAAATCCGTGATTCTTACGTTGTATATATAAAAAAGATATCCATAAAACGACATTTGTAGTCGATTCAGCAAATTTGTGAAATGTTCTAAACGCTCTCTTTTTGTTGTAAAATTAGTGTGCCATGCAACTTAGATTTTAACTAAACTTTTTTTATCATTTCTGTCACGTTAACTTTGTGGCTATTTATTGATTGTGATGGCAAAAAGAGAGTGTTGGAGCATTTTGCAAATTTACTGAATCAATTACAAGTCCTTATATGGACGTATCTTTTTATTTTGACGTATAATCGTGAACATGCGACTTTTCGCTTTTGACGTCATCAAACAAGGACAGTCTACGCGAGTACTCGAGAGTCTTAAATGTTTCCAAAAATATTTATTTGTATTATATTTTCATAAAAATTATATAAATAAATATTAAATATCTGTTTATTAATTTCTCCCTTATATTTATTATATAATATACTTTCACATTTTTATAATTAATTTTTACGTTATATTTATCTTTAATATTACTTTAATATTAAATATTGTATTGTATTGTATTTTTATATTAAAGATTGTATCGATTAATTGCACAGATATACGATGCCGGTGACTTTTCGGTTCTCTGCTCGATAACTGCCCCGCGCGGGGAACGTTGGATGGCGGGGGATTTTCTGGCCGCCGACAGGGTCATCCTATGGAGCGATGAAGGTCACGGATATCTATACAAACTTCCGGCCAAGTATGTACTCGCTCAATACATGATACATTTACAAGCAAGTTCCCGTCGACAGAAGTCACTGATTTTCAAGTGTCGTGAAAATACTTTTTCCACTTTTGGAAGAGTTCGATTTTTTTCTCCCTGACCGATAACACATTGCTTAATGAATAATTTCCTCACTTGTGCCTCGAACACTTAATACTCGCAAGTTGAGTGACATTACGTAACAACTTTTGACTGAAGTACTGAAATATGAAATTTTTATTGATTAGCTCATACCCCTTTATTGCTTCTAGGATTCTGGTACAACTTGACAGGTAGTTTCTCTTTGCGCGTACACATAAGTATTGAAATTCTGCAGCAGATAATACTTTAACAGATTGTGTTCTGTAAAAAGAACGCTATACTAATTGACAACGAATAGTTTAGCAGCATGGTTACGGTTTACTAAAGCGCACTTCTCTTCAACTGCAGTTTATAGCGGCTAACAAATGCTGAAATAGCGATCGAAATGAGTTTATTAGCGTGTTCTTAACATCTGATTGTGACTTATGCGATAATGCAGCTTCGGTGAAATGATCTCTCAGATGTTCTTTCCACGCGTTTGCCGCATTTTGACAATCCGTACGTTTAATCTTCAGTTATATACATTATCACATAACCCTCGCAAGGTACGCGAAAGCGCCATCGGAATCGTTTAAGACATTCATTACCATTCACTTTGCCGTGAATCTCTAACACACGCGACTATCAGGCGTATTAACTTACTTATAGACACGGAGATGAGCTTTCCTCTTTCAATTTTAAGGCTGAATGCTGTAGAAGCACTCGCTAGCAATGCACATTTTCGATATTTTATTTCTTACTTATCTTTTTTACAATCATTTATCATGCGTCGATATATTTGGGTCATGTGACTTTGTTTACTAAAATCATGTAATGTTTACTATAATTCGGCCTTACAAAATAAAAGAAAATATCGTTTATCGTTCCCTGTACAGTTACTGTCGTAATGTTTACTATCGCAAATGGAAGATTCAAATTATAAATGATACTCCAAAAGCAAACATGAAGAAGTTAACGCTAAGGAATAATCAGTTTAAATTAATTTAAAGAAACCAATTTAGATAAATTAGTATTAGTGAAATAGCATTTAACGAAACACAACAGCTAAAATTATTCATTGAATAAAATCTCTCTCTGTAGTATTTTATTGTTTTTTTAATGTAAAGATAATGAAAGTCTTCATTTCTTCGCGGACATTAGAGGGAACTCGCATTCAATCGAGTAGAATATATCCCCCAGTACATAATTTTGCACGTGAATTAACAATTAACACAACGGTCCATTTTACGGTGATGTCTTTTCCATATCACACATCTGCATTCTACGCGGGATCTGGTGTTCTTCTAGCAAGCTGAAGGGCAAGGCTCTCAGCAGGTAACCCGCATCACACTCTCAGTATTATCTTTTTGGTATATATATATATATATATCTTCTCTCTCTTTCTCGTCCTCTCTTTTTATCTCTCTTGTTTTCGTTTAATTTTCTCTCGTTATTATCTTTTATTCCTCCATGTTTCGTAAACACAGTGATTCGCTTGCACTCTTCCTTCTTCGGTACGAGGATGTATGACAGATCGAGCAGTATATAGTTAAATTTGCATTGATGTCACTGCGTCGGCAAACGGAACGCAGATGCATCGTGTTTCAATTTCAGCAAAATTGGCTTACCGTATTGACACGAAATTATGCACGTCGTCGTCGACGACAGCCGAGTACACAGGTGATGCTCTTACCTTTTTTCTCGTGTGTGACACTCGCAAAAGAATACGCACACGTGCGACTTCTCTTATCGACGTTTATACGCAAGTAAGTTTATACGCGTGCAAGTTCGTATGCACGCGAGCTCCGTAACGTTCACGATACATCATGATCATTGACAGTCCTTAATCGCAGTCCAAACAGAGAGTCGTGCGCCCAAACAAATAATGTAGACGAGGTGAAAACATAAAGACGTGCGCGGAGGAAGGTAAATGTGAGATAGAATCACATATCACCATACCTCATTACTTGTGTTCTCACATTCTGTTCGCTTTGAGTTGCTTTGCACTGATATTGTTAACTGCGCGATGACGCAACAGACGCGACACAAAGGTTGAACGGAGATCTTCCTGACGTCTCCAGTATTATATCTCGACTTGAAGAAAGAATCCGTCGTTATTGTTTTCTCAGTTTGAATGCGGTTGACATAACTCGGGGATTTCTACAGATATCTCGGCCTTTGTGTGTCGTTCGTGACGATCCGAAAATGCTGTTGCTTCGAGAAGACGTTTACTCGCAGCGTTCGCTTGCTAGTAAACACATAGATGGCGAATAATCATGCATATTTGAAACTACTCGATGTAATATCAAGCTTATGCAATGTGATAGAATAATTACTATTTGTGGACGTACGCGTGAATCTCTCGCTATAATTACTCCGATATCCTAGTCGAGTTTCGTGATAAAAGAATTCCGATGAAAAATTGTGTCCACGAATAGTAGCTGAATCGCTTCACAGAGACTCAGAGCAATCGCTAATCACAGAATTTTCTTTATACGGCATATAGTAGCGTCGCGGATAACAAGAACTTCCACACCGCCGGTGCCGAGTACGATCAGCCGTATTTGTATTGCACGTTAACGCAACCCGGAGATAAGGTGAGAATTATTCATTATGGCTAATAACCAGCGGCTAACGATAATAAGGAGCATTAGTGCCTCGACTATTTTATCGTAACGTGTCTTAATGTCCTCAAATTTTTGAATACTTAAATTCGATTACTTTCCTCGACATCTTTTTATACGTTTAGAAATCTTCAATCTTAAGTATTTTCTTGAGATTTTTTATTCTTAAACTTTCAAGTTCCTTGAACCTCTCGATTTTTTTTTAAATTGAGGAAGGATGCCACAGCAACGGATCGAAAAATAGGGATATTTTAATCGTTTTCCTTTTCTACGAAGATGGTTATATAAATAATTTATTTGTATTCAATTATCTCAAACAGCACAGATCTCCTCCCACAGAACATCCTAAAGACGTTTTGGAAACTTCGGAAATCTTGTGCTGTCTGGAGATATTGACTACTGACTTTTACTTCATATATTTCAGCCTCTTTCGTGCCCGCCGGCGATGCGACTGGTCACTGTGCAGCGTCAAAATAAGACTCTAAAGTATCTCCTGCGTGGTGACAGCGAAGGTGTTGTTATCCTGTGGACGGTGCCAGACGTCACGACGCAGCAACTCGCTCAGATATGTCAGAACGATGGCTCCTCGCCACCTGCGTTATCGCCGACCGTGAAGACGAGTCTCACTGCAGCTTGGGATGCGATGAAGCCGCCTCCTGTGGGGATACTCGATCAATTGGACTCCGGCGATGGTCAGGGCATCAAACTCACCGCTTGTATATACTTACCGCAACAGAGTCGGCTGGTGGTCGGTCGTGAAGACGGCAGCATCATCATCGTGCCGGCTACACAGACCGTGATGCTTCAGCTGCTCCATGGCAATCATCAGCAGTATGACGGTAGCGTTTCTTTGTCGTTCTCAATCCCACAATCTGATTGATACATTTATAGAGTTTTTTACAATTCGAATTTTCGCCTTTTCTCCGTGTATTAGATTGGCCACCGCATCAAGTTCTCTTAGGTCACTCGGGACGAGTGAATTGTCTGCTTTATCCTCACGGCGCAGCGCCTCGTTACGATCGCACTCATCTCGTCTCTGGTTCTGTAGACTTTGCCGTGTGCCTTTGGGATTTGTACGCCGGCACGTTGATCCATCGGTTTTGCGTTCACGCTGGCGAGATCACGCAACTGATGGTGCCACCCGACAATTGCAGTGTACGACCATTTGCTTATATTTTTATCGTTGAAACTTTACGATTAATTTTTAATCGCTTCAGTTGAACCTTGTGTTGACCGGATATATCGTTGCTCAACAGACTACGATTCAAAATCAATGAAAGTTTCTTACATTTGCAGCCCAGAATACAGAAATGCGTCTGTAGTGTTGCGTCGGATCACAGCGTCACGTTGCTCTCGTTAGCTGAGAGAAAGTGTGTCGTGCTTGCTTCACGACACCTTTTCCCGGTTGTGACTATCAAATGGAGGCCGTTGGACGACTTCATGATAGTCGGATGCTCCGACGGAGCCGTTTACGTCTGGCAAATGGAAACCGGTCACTTGGATCGTGTATTGCACGGTTTGTTAGCATCATATTGGCCTTTGAAAGATCCTTGTTTTCTCTCAATATTTCAATTTTTAGGACCTCAAGTTTATATATCTTTGAGATTTTAGACTCTTTTTACACTAACACTAATGTTAACACTTTACACAGGTTTACACAGAAAACTAGATCGGTAAAAATTGAATCGTATTTACTTTCTTACATATAACATTTCCGAAAACGGTGCATTTACTTTTTGTAGGTATTATTGCGGAAGAGGTGCTCTACGCATGCGACGAGAACACATTAGCAACGGCCGGAGGATCCGCTGCTGGCGGTGAGCTAGGATTAGCCAATCCTGCCGTGCATTTCTTTAGGTAAATGAAATCTTGCAGCACGGACGGTGAGAATCTTGCGTGTCCTTCAGTGAAGTAAACCCTTGCAGGATAACGTTCTCCGTTACAGTCCGTCCAATTTTCGCTTCTCAGGGGTTTACGCCATCGTAACCTGTCAGCGATCAGGCACGCGACGCAGAGAGGTTTGCATCAGCTGCAGCAACTGCACGGCGGACATGGTCCTGATCACGGGAATCAGATAAAAGCCAAAGGCTCACCGTTGATGATCCAAGGCTTCAGGAGTAATCCAAAGGACCCGGAGAGTCACATTCTATTTTTCGACATAGAAGCGTTGATAGGTATGCGGTCTCACATTTCATCATGATTTCCCATAAAAGTTAAACGCTACTCGCGTCAATTGCTTCTTGTATTGTGTGACAATTCGTGTTCTTTTATAATTCGCGACAATAATCCGATTCGCTTTTCTGCCGCAGTACAATTACTCAGTGACGAGTATGGCGCCATGTCGCCCGGTTCTCTAGAAGCGCAAGGTTTGATCTCCGCAGCTGAATATCAGAAAGTCGCGGCGCTTACTCAATCTGCCAGTCCCGATGCTCACAAAAAGATCGTTGGTAAGAACAGTTTTTCTAAATTAATTCAATTGTGATGAAATACGCTACAGAGTCTAGAATATACACGTGTATTTTGCGGCCAGATTGTTCGCAGTTCTGTCTGTTTAAGAGTTGAGATTGCAGGTGTCTTTATTAATGTGTCCCTTTGTAGACTTTTTTGGTCGTGTCAAGGATAAAGCGGGCGATGTTGAACGAATATTGAAGGAGAAGGATCGTCACGGTACCGTGCTTTGTTATTGTTATTTGTTCTGCAAATCACGCTGCGTGTCCGTCGATTTTTTCTCACATACACGTCGAAAATGCCTTAGATATTTAAAGTCCCTACATAATAACATTTGAGATAGAAGGTATAGTTTCATTTCTTCGTAACGCGCGATGTTATCATACTTGAGATATAAGCTTTCCGACGAAATCTCATTATCCTTGTAATCTTTTTTCCTAGGATTCTGAAAGTACTTGGTCGATGATTCATTTCTTCCCCCGTCGATTGACATTTATAAGTTGATATCGAGCTTATTTTTCATAAATCTCTTGATTTATGCGATTGTCACAGTCGAAATACAGATTACTTAACGTCCGTTTTATATTTTATCCGCAAAAAGCGATTCCACACACAAGGCTTGAGTTACGGTATCACGTCGGCTTTTACGTTTTCAGTGTGTTAGCTTTCTTTATTGCGTGTGTGTTTTCTTGAATCATTTTTGAAGTCCCTTTATACTCACATTTTTAGGATTCTTATATATATTTTTAAGTTCTTTAATCTATTACTTCCTCACAGATATTTTTCAATCCATTTCGGTGAATCGCTTTAAGTGCAAGATTTTTTATTCTTTTCTGTTCCTAATAGGTTGCAGTAGTGTTAACGTTCCCTCATAGATGTCTTCGGTTCATGTATTCATCCAGTAGACGTTTTGTTGTGACTGTCCCTCATGATAATCGTTCTGTCTAAAAGCGAATCTGTTTCTGTAGGTATATTGGCTAAAATGAAGGAGGGTGCGGAGAATGTGCACACTAAGTTACAAGCCAAAGCTGAAAGCGTCGGCCTCAAGCCGTCAATGTTTGACGGTAAAGGTTAGACATTTTAAAAACGAAGAGTTTCTGTAGTTCACACGGCATATTTCGCATGGATTTATTTTCTATTCCAGAATGCCGTTACACGCTTTATCATTTGTCTGTGTCTCTCAATAGATAGAAATTGCAATCGATTTCTTCAGTGCACTTTGCTACTTGTCAACAGTTGTCTTCACCATGATTTGCCTAGATTATATTCTTAACACTTCCATTAGGATTAGAGACTTCAATGCGGGAGTCACCGAACAGGAAGGTAGACGCCACTGTTACCGAGATCGCTTTGATTTTGATAATGTGCATGCTTGCGAGCTTTCAAACGATATTTTATGTACTTGTCTTCACAGAATTACCACCGCTTGCTTTGAATTTTGCTGCACCCATGTACAGCGTTCCACCGATCAAGGATCAAATATTACTGTGTGTACGTGTGTGTCCTCGGTCGCACTATTTGATGACGTCAAAAACCTTTTGGAAATTTCACTTGAAAATATTTTCTCAACATGCTCCCTGTCTATTTACTGTATTTTGTCGAAGTTGTTTTCCAGCTGTATGTTGCACCATATTTGTCTTCGTCGTTTTCGTTAGACGTTAAGTGCGTCGCAATGTTAATACACGTTTGACGTCTCGGCAGGTGACAATTGGAACAACAACGATGTAGCGAAGAATAATTTGAAGCGAAATGGCGCGTTCAGCGAGCCGAACGCAACGATGGAGGTCGCGCAGTTGCTCTTGAGCCTTTTGCATGCCTGGGGCATGGATCCTGACTTGGATCGAGTCTGTGAGGGAAAACTGGGTTTACTGCGGCCTATGGTTCCCGTATCGTTCGGAGTGTTATCTAAGGGAGGTATGCTCTAATAAGACAGTAACATACATCATTTAAAAAAAGTCGCTTGATGTCATACATTTTGTTATGTGTGTAAAAGAGAGATTGATATTCAGAACAATTTCAATATATGTTTACATTATGTCTCACCACATTATTATATAAGAGACAAATTTTTTATCACGTATAAATGCGTTCAAAATTATCTTTCTGAGAGAGAGAGGGGGGGGGAGAGAGAGAGGGAAGGTGGGAGAGAGAGAGATCTTTCTGTCACTGTTTGCTTCTGTCGCTTGATGTCATACATTTTGTTATGTGTGTAAAAGAGAGATTGATATTCAGGACAATTTCAATATATGTTTATATTATGTCTCACCACATTATTATATAAGAGACAAATTTTTTATCACGTATAAATGCGTTCAAAATTATCTTTCTGAGAGAGAGAGGGGGGGGGAGAGAGAGAGAGGGAAGGTGGGAGAGAGAGAGAGATCATATATATAAGTTATTTCTCTTTGATATATATTATATATATAAGTTATCTCTGTATTATGTAAGACAACTTTTGTGTTCAAAATAAAATGATATTTAAAGTTTGCTATTCTCTGCAAAATGTGATATTTAGGAAAGATTTTATATTACAGGTTACATGTCGTTATTACTGCCAACTTGGCAGACACAGCTTGAGCCAGTCGGCGAACCCACAACACAGTTGGAGCAACGCTTACCAGCTGAATTAGTCAGGCAAGAGAGACTCACTAGAGCATTCACTGCGAGAGCACACTGGGAATTATCGACGACCTTAACGAGTAATCACTTATTGGCCGTGGTCGCTTTAGCGAACACTTTAATGTCGATGAATAATGCAACATTTGTACCTGAGCAAGAGCGAAATCGCAAGATGCACAGGTGAGTTTCTAATAAGAGAGAAGTATTATTAATTATACACACAGAGTCTGTTCGGACTCTATTGGGATTAATATCGAAGAAATTCAGAAGTTAATTGTTTATTATTTTTACTTTTTTTATTAAAAATACACTCCTTCCGAGCCAATACAATGCTGAAAGCGATTAAGAAATCTCTCGAAGCAGTCGCTGTATTCAGTTTTCGGAATCGCCTTTAAAATTTCGGTGGAGACCCTTTGGATCTCCTGAATAGTATCATAACACTTTCCCTTCATCGCCAACTTGAGTTTTGGAAATAGTTAATATACTTAAGATAAAATGTAAAAATAAGAAGTTAATGTCTCATACATAGACCAGGCAATAGAGGTGCGGTGAATTGGAATAAAACAGAAGAGGAGAATGAGGAGATATACACAGTGCAACAGGCACAGATCAAGCAGGGTTGGTCTCTTCTCGCCACGTTGCATTGCGTGTTATTACCTGACAAAGTCGCGACGCAAGGCGGCGCGAAAACGTTCAAGCGACCACAAGTGGAGATGATGGCACGAAGGTGGCAACATCAATGTGTGGAGGTACGTTGTTGAAACACACACAGAGTTTTATTTGCAGTTATGTCACGAAATTTCAAAATCACGGATTCAGTTTGGGATTTAGTTTGGCGAATCACAAGAAATTATACGAGTACTACTAACTTCTTTTTTAGAGAATCTTGCATAACGTCTTTTGATTATGCATCTTTAGATTCGAGAAGCGGCGCAAGCTTTGCTGCTCGCTGAACTGGGCAGGATGGGACCAAAGGGTCGTAAAACACTTGTTGACAGTTGGTCGCAGTATTTGCCGATGTACAGCACCCAAGAACCTATCGCGCCACAACCACAGAGCCAAAACTCGCCGGCACCCGGAAGCCCGGTGCCACCATCCGAAACACAACCAGAGGAAGAATATGAAGAGGAGGAATTAGCCGAGGGTGAGCCATCTCCATGAACGTGATTAACGTTAAATATATTATAAAAGAGGACTCCGATTAAAATTCCCTTCTTGAAAAGTGTCCCTCTTTCCGATGGATTAACAGAGATAAAATACAACGAAAGAGAAATGAAAGCACAAAGTCGATCTGGAAGCGACTAATCCGTAATGCATTTTTCCCAACAGAGATGAGTATAGCTAGAAAACCGTCGAGCGTAGCGGAATTAAAGCGAAAGCAAACTACAGCGGTGGTGTTGTTGGGCGTGATAGGAGCCGAATTTGGTCAGGATGTAACTACAGCGAATCAGAGAAGGGATAACGAGCAAAGACGAAAGAGCTCGATCGTGGAGGGTTTCGGTATAGGAAATAATAATCTCGCCAGGCACACCAGTATGGCGCTCACTCATTTGTTGCATGCGCCTCATTCTCCGAAGTTGCCAATGCACACGGCGCTGCGAAGGGCCGCGATCGATCTTATTGGCAGGGGATTCACTGTGTGGGAACCTTATCTCGATGTGTCGAAGGTAAGAAATGATTCAGAATAATCCTTGGTAATCTCAATCCTTTTAAATTTACATTTTATCTTGTGCTTTTGCTCATGTAAATAAATTTTGATAAGGTATAGGGAGATAATAATAATTTATCTTTCTATGTTGATGCCACGACAAAGTTATTCGTCCATTACGTTTAACCGCATAATTTTTATGAATGTTTATTGCCCAAGGTTCTACTAGGCCTACTGGAAATGTGTTGCGACGCGGATAAGTTAGTGCCGAGCCTGACGTACG
Organism: Odontomachus brunneus; assembly: GCF_010583005.1. Classification (NCBI taxonomy): domain Eukaryota; kingdom Metazoa; phylum Arthropoda; class Insecta; order Hymenoptera; family Formicidae; genus Odontomachus; species Odontomachus brunneus. Next base: position 898,646 of record NW_022639464.1, read on the forward strand.
GTCTTCCTCTCACGCCGCAAGCTGACACTTGTCGCACAGCTCGTCACGCCTTGACTCTGATCGCTACTGCTAGACCAGCTGCTTTCATTACTACAATGGCTCGCGAGGTGGCAAGATTCAACACCCTTCAACAGAATGCTCAAACTTTGAACGTCAATTTGGGCGCGAGTGTTCTGACCAGGGCGAAGCCAGAGATTCTTAGGATCGTGGAACAGTTAATCGACAAGATGCAAAGCGAGATGAGCGATCTTCTCGTGGAGGTACTAATTGAAATCCACTTCCGAAATATAAAATCTAAATTGGCACGTAAATTTTGCGCAAGTATAAGCAAAGTAATACGTGGTGAATGTGTTTCTTAATTCTCATCGTAATTAAGTGATTAACCATGTTTGTAGGTTATGGATATCATTCTACATTGTCTGGATCCAGGTCACCTGAAAATGAAGCCTTTGAACGAAGTATTCCCGGCAGTGTGTAGATTCAATCAAGTAAGCCGATCACGATATTCGAGTTTACATTGTTACAAGATTTTTATTTAACGATTCATTTAACGATTCCTAAAAGTTCTCAGTATTCTGTTGCATTTTTATAAATGCAAGGGTTTATAATTTATTTCTTCTTTCTCTTATAGGTCAGTCATTGTCCGGCAACGCGCAGGATAGCGGTTGGTAGTCGCAGTGGTCAGTTAGCACTGTACGAATTACGTGGTAATGTGAAATGTCAAACTGTCTCGGCTCATTCGGCGCCGGTTACTGCATTAGCGTTCTCACCAGAAGGGAAGTTCCTCGTCAGTTACTCTTGTTCTGAGAACAAGCTGTGTTTCTGGCAGGTAAGATGAAGACCTTCGCGATATGTTCCATCTTTTGTTCTTGTACCAGTATTTAACGCGTTTTATCCTTTTTTACCAGCAAACCAGTAGCGGCATGTTCGGTTTGGGCAATTCGCAGACGCGTTGCGTTAAGTCATACAGCACAGCGCCTATCAACGACGTGGCTCGATTGAATCCTATGCGCTTGGCGCGGTTGATATGGATCAACAATCGCACGGTCACTCTGATGCTTGCGGACGGTTCAGAAACACGCTTCAACGTCTGAATATCGCACGTGATTGACCGATCGAAGTTCGCCCCGCGAGCAACGAAAGTAGCTTGTTCGCCGTTTAGCGCTGATCAAGTCTGGTTTACACAATGTCTCTTAACAGATTTTTTACGAGAATGTCGAGAATAATAACGCAATAATAGTAGCGACACCGTTTTTATAGGATGTGATAGCTTAATAACGCTCGAGACTAAAGAACACTATTAATGGATTCCTTCAAAAGAATGCTATTTGGTCAATAAATAGGGAAAGAACGATTTCGTGTGTGTTAAGCTTAAAAGAACACGTACTTCAGCAGCAATTGAAAGTTTGCACAGCTAGTAAGAGAGCACCGTATAACCCAGGCTTCTACGCTAACTGCGGTTATTAAATTTTTTTCTGCGTTTATAGCATGGATGGAGATGCAATTTAGAAGAGATTATAGCTAAGTGAAGCTGTCGGCGCGACTCTAGCCAAAGTACTTTGCGCGTCAACCGAAAGAGCGTCGTTAACGATTCCGGCGCGCAAGCTGATTATTTAATTAATAGTATTGAATAATTCGGACCTTCTGAGTAAGTAACGCTATGTCTCAACGTGTATGTTGCGACCGTTCAATCTTCATCTCACTCACACAACTCTTGCGTTGTATAAGCAAACGGTCAAGATTGAACGGTCGCACTTAGCTGGATGCTACTGACACAGTACAGCTTCATATTTTGCACTGTTTTTCTATTTGGTTGTATAGAATTGTAAATACTTATACAGAATGAAAATACAAATGTCAATAAACGACGGATTACTTGAGAAACAATTCTTACTTACAATTCTTTTGTTTTTGATATGAGATATTTACTGAGAGATTTATTGACATTTGTACTTTCACTCTGTACAAACATTTGAAACTCTATACAAACAAATAGAAAAACAATGCACAATACGGGACCTGCACTGTGTCGGTATCAAAGCATCCCTTTAACATGTTCGCTACCACATTTATTTGAAGAATTCTCTCTACAAAGTATATTTTGTTTTCATGTAACTATGTAAAACAGACTTGTTTATATGCGGATATAAAAAAGTGTTGTCGTACATATGTGACTTTAGTAGTGAAAATGTTAAATAAAATAAAAATTTCAAGTAAAGATGAACCTTGAAATGAAAGATCGCTGGTAGCGAACGCTATGTTAAACACGCGTAGAACGTATGGATCGTCGGCGATAGTTTCGCGCGGATCAGGCAAAGTCACGGAGGGATCATGCGATACGAATTTGTTCCTTCCAATCTCCCGAAAGTCGTGGCACCTGTTAGACGTATAGTTCGATGAATATTTCTGCGAGGAAGTTTTAGTCTTATTAACGATTGAATAGTTTGTCGTACACTTAGATACTCGGTAGAGGTAGGGGGAGTTGCAATCCAGTATCGTTTTATTCGAAGTCACGGACGGAAACGTTCTACTTGTAACTTTATTTTGTAAATATTGCTTGCGACGGCGCACCCGTGACTTCCGGGAGATTGAACCTACGCGTTTCCACGTCGCCTTCCTTCCTTATTTGCTGTTCACTCAGCGGATCTTCGGATCTTCTCATACGAGTCCGTTGATCGGCGAAGCCTTCGCCGCACGTTTCTTATTACGTTTCCCAAGGACAGCGTTTACGAGCCGGATACTAAGATCTACGTTGTCCTGATCGCGCATTTCTTGATTTTAGTTAATATAGCGAATGCATAAGAAGGAAAAAAGTCGAAGGAAAGTATAAGTTAAGAATGTAAAGTATAGTCAAGTCTAACACTTGTCACGCTAATTTGACGATATTCCACGATTGACTAACCGACACTCTAGTATTTATTTCATCACTGTAGGATATAGAAGCGAAGAACGAGAGCGCTCGTTCTTTAAGATCGACCGACTTGAAAATGCACCGTCTCGCCGCTCTTCTGTCGCTCTCTCTCTCTCTCTCTCTCCTTCTATCGGAGAGATCTTCGCTTGACAGAGCGACAGAGTATCGCGTACATAGAATATACGACGTAAAATAATTTATATAATTGTTATTGTGTCCCATACGTGGATTCAGTCAAATCACACACCACACACACACACACATAGCGTACTGGGTGTGCCGCAAGTCGCGCGCAAGTTTCTCTTCGTTCATGTCGATTACAGTGACCGCGAAAAATGGTTTAAAGTATAAGCGCATTATTTATTATGACTCTGTAGTTTAATTCTTTCACTCTGAAGGCGCGCGATTTACGGTTCATCCTATACGTCCTCGCGATCGATGATCGAAAGATAACGATCCCCTTGCCGAAGTTCGAGCAATGCCTCGACGATCGTCCCAACACTGACGATTCGCGAGTCTGGATACTCCCGATCGATCGTGTTCTTTTTCGCAGTATTAGCGGAAGAAATCGCAGGAATGTGTGGATGCACATAGCTTTAAACCGTTTGTGTTTGTAGGATGGTGTAAGATTGCGCCAGCAGGGTATTAGACTTTGTATTTTATTCTCAAAATTAGTTGTCTTTGTTAAAAAATTATTTCGAAGTTATGACTTTTGTGAACAACTTGTGTGTGCCGGCTCTTATTTACACATTTGACTAAATTCAGCTAGCTAGACTGATCTTGGATTCTGTCTTATATGTACGTTTCTAGTTTAATATAAAATTTACTATTTTTTACAGTAGATATCTTTGCGTATATTGTTGTAAGTTTGTTATTAGATATCAGTAATTAAATTTTATTTAGAATAATGTTAGCAGCTCTAAAACACTTTACTTGAACTTACTTCTAACTAAAAGTACTATTGCTTTGGCAATTCTATCATAAAAAGAAATTGACTCTAGTTTGTGTATGAAAAGATTCGTATACAATTTGAAAATCTTTATCTTTATAATGCAAAGTCACCACTTATTGATGCCTGTTGGCTCAATCTTACTTCATCTTATGGCATATATAATATAGTGCCGACCACGTCGCGCAGGCGTGTCTGTGATTGGCACTTACGCGCAAAAAATTACTTGTCCAAATATCTGTTTGTTGCGTTTATAGAAGAGCGACTTGACCCTTCGAATGAAATCTATATTCCTTCCTCTCTAATCAGATCCTATTTTCTACAAAACTGATAACATACAGATGAAAAATAAAAATGATGAAAATTATCAGCGTGATTGGTGTTCTTTGCTTCGTTTTCTTTTCTTTTTTAATTGCGACCGACTGTAATTGGCAAATCGCGCCGAAGATAGTAGACGAAGCAAGCTCGGGAACATCGGTCCGAAGGGTTGATCGAGATCAGTTACAACAATTAGTAACACGAGTTAACGCAATTTAAATAGCGCGCGAGGCGTATAGCAAATGAAGGTATACTCGGCGCGCCACTCCCATCGTGTACATAAAACCAAACTGCGCCTAATTGTATCTATGTAATTATTTATGTGTATATTGTACTCGATTGCGCGTTACGTATTATGTTCCACCGGCCGAATAAAACGCAAGAGGCGGAGTATTATTATATACAGGTGGAGCGCACCTGACCTGTTTCGCTTGTAACTGTCGACGAATGTAATAAAAGGAGAAACTCTGAGCTCTTTGTCGATTTGTTGAAAATTTCGTTGTAGGTGAAAATCTATTTCCTCGAGGATTTATCGTTTTGAGCGACTGAGAAATATCTGATAAGCACACGTTATTCTATAATATCGTATTGGATTAATGAAATATATATTGCTGATATTAATATTAATAGATTAAAGTATTAATAGAGTACTTTATAATTCAGCCAATTAGATCTCTTTAAATGTTCCCTTTTTCTATGAAAAAAAAACTATCAGTCTACATAAAATAACTATAGCATATATAAAATATAGTATATATATGTTATTAATAATATTATATCAATACACACATTATTCAGGTAGCATGAAACTTTCTAAGATCATTCCCAACATATTCAGGACATTCTAAGATACTCCTCCGGGTATTTTGAACACATTAAAAGTAATTCTGGAATGTGTTATGTTTGAATTTTTATCTTGTGCTATATTTGCCCAGGAGAAAAGTTCATATATTTTGTTCATATGTAGCCATATGTGTAATTATATACGTCCACATTAAAAAGTATGCTGTTGTGAAGATATAATTGAAATAAATGTTTATGTTTGTAGTAATCCATGATGTTGATATTTAATTGAATCAAATTATGTTATCCTCTTTTTATTCAATGATATTTATTTTATGTATGGACATATATAATTAGATATAATCATATATAAAGTCACATATATGAACAAAATACATATAATTATATACATACATACATACACACATACATACATAGGTCATACATACATACATACATACATACATACATACACACATATATATATATATATATTTTTTTTTTATATTAATACTTATTATTTTATATTATTATACTTTTATTTTGGGTAAGTTTTGTGTTATATTTGAGTTTTGTGCTATATTTCAGCTTGCAAATTTTAATTAACGTGTGTTTGTGTGTGATAAGACATAAGTTTTAATTTAAGAGAATTATATTATTATTGAAATAACAATTACAACACTTATCGTTATAAACTAAATCGTAAATCCCTTTTATTAGTAGGAAATTGTAATTTTTGTTTTTGTGAAAAGAAAAACTTTAATTTCCAAATTTAATATTTTTAAAATTTCTTCTTTTTTTTTAAGAACACTGAATATATATTCAGTTAACAGAACAGGCTCGATTCTTGACGGTATGCAAATAAGATACGCATGCGAAAATGTATAGTTCGCGTTACGTATACTATAGATTTTCGCGTTTCTTATTCGCACACCGTCAAGAATCGGGACCAAGTAATGCGATTCTGTAACTCATTATTGCAGTTAACGACAGTCTCGTTATCGTTGCGCAGCTTTTCTATAGTACGAAAAAGCTGCGTAATGATAACGAAACTATCGTTAACTGCAATAACAAGTTACAGAATCACACTACTGGGCCCTTATTTTTGAAATGGTTGCGCATACGTCAATTTTACTGCACAGGTTTAATCATACCATAAAATAGCTGCGCAATGAAAATTATGATACGCAAAAATTTCAAGAATATGGGCTCAGTTGCACAACGGTTAAGTAATTTGTCTAGAACATAATTGATCTAGATTTAGGGATCTAACAGTAAGAATTAATAATTATTAACTGCTCATTTGAGCGCTCTTCTACTAAATATTAAATCTACTTGATCACGTTAAACAGAGAAAATTACTCCGCTTCCGCGCCGTAGTGGACGTCTGTCTGGATCTGTCAAAGGTTTAAAAGAATACTCCAATCATGAACATTGGCTGCATTCAGCAGACTCAACAGTTGCACAACAGTTGAGTAATTTGTCAATGTAATTGGTCTAGATTTAGGGGTCTAATAGCAAGAACCAATAATCGTTGATTGCTCACTGAGAGCTTTTTCTACTGAATGCGCCCATTCGCTACGGAGCGGAAGCGGAGCAGTTTTTTCCGCTGAACCTGACCATTGGGTGCAACTCAACAGTTGCACAACAGTTGAGTAATTCGTCAATATAATTGACGATATAATTGATCGTCAATATAATCTAGATTTAGGGATCTAACAGTAAGAATCAATGGCTGCGTTCAGTAGAGCAAGCTGCTTTGCAACTGTGTTGTAAAATTCGTGAATCTGATTGGTACATGCTCTTGGATCTAACCAAAATTAAGAGCATACTCCAATCAGATTCACGAATTTTACAACAGCTGCAAAGCAGCTTTTTCTGCTGAACGCAACCATTAATTGCTGATTGCTCACTGAGCACTTTTTCCGCTAAACGCGCCCATAATGTTCCTTGAACGCAGGCACTATAATGCTCAATAGTAGTATTTGTATTTATCGAAACCAGGGATGGGTAATATGCGTGGCAGGAAAGTATTATGCGCATAATATGCATAAAATGTCTATTATACGCAGAAAACGCGCAGAATACGCAGAAAACGCGCAGAATACGCAGAAAACGCGCAGAATACGCAAAAAACACGCAGAAAACATGCAGAAAATCTCTAAGATGCGCCCACTTTAACCTAAAATAACCTTTCTTTCTTCAATATATAATTCCAGGCAGCTTGCACTTTGCTCTAATACCACTCCACGATTTGAAAAGAGATATTGCATACCACCGAAACGGTACGACTTCGCCAAAAAATAAGTAGTTCTAAAAGGATCTTAGGAACATGCACGTACTTTCAGATGGTCAAACAAATAGCATGTTCGATTGGCTCTGGGTTAATCTACTCTGGGTTACTCAGCCTACGTTTATTGGTCGAACAAGTACTTATAAGCTTTATGATTGGTTAGTAGAGACTACGCTTACGCAATTGTAGAATAGTTCTAAAAGAAGTATGCAGCAGAAAACCTCATTTAGTTATCTGTGCAGATTACTCGAGTTTTCTGCTAAAACTTCACACAAAACATGAAGTATTATGTGTACCCAACTCTGATCGAAACACAGCATGGAACTCCTCGCTTAAGTTAAATAATTGCGAACATTCAGAAAAAAATAAGTTGGACACGATTCAGAACATATTCTAATCTTGGCAATTTGAGGGTATAATGGCTTGGTTTACATCGTGCACTTGATACGCGTACTATATAGTAACTTTCTAATAGATAATCTTAATATTGACAATGCATATCAATGGCGATTCAATCAATACAATACGTTTTGTTGATGAGTATTATACCAGCTTAATATACCGTTGTTTATATATATCGTCGATATATAGATTATCTAATAGAAAGTTACTATTTAGTACGCGTATCAAGTACACGTTGTAAACCAAGCCAATGGCCTAAGTCCGCCAATATCTTTCTAGAACTTTCCAATCCCTTCTACGACCTACTCTAACCTCTTTCACAATACAGAATTATTGGCGCGCACGTTGCTTCACGTTGTTTGGTGCATGGTATTCAAGTGCTACCGTCACTCGACATTCAGCATAATTTTGTAATTTTCACTGAAACTTGACTTGATTTACCGTTGAGAAGTAAGTTGAATATCTTGAGAAATATGCACAAATATTTTGTACACGAAAGAAAATAGACTTAATTTCATTCGTATTGGTACTACGGGCGACTTAACCTGTCCCGATAAAAACTCTTAAGAAACTTAATTCATTTTGTATAGTTATAATTTTGATAAAAAAGGTTTTTATCGCGATATATTTTACGTTGCAACTGAAAACTAGAAGTCTGTAAAATGTTATTTATATTTTCAGAATTTAAGTACGTGTCGCTTCACGCATTAACCATCTGCAGCAGTCACTGTAGCAGTTTCTGTATTTTTTAAAACATCTAAAATGAAGACTAAATCAGCACACAAGAAGGGGAAAAAACGACCTCTTAGAGAGCCTTCTCTTTCCTCAAAGTCAGATAAAAAATTGGAGAATGTAGTCAAAATTAAAAAAAGTAAAAAAGCTAAAATCGACAATACTGTACAAAATGGAAGCCCTGTGGCCAAAACTGAAATGCAAGTACTTCGGAAGATGAATAAGCAGCAAAAGAAACAAAAAGAAGTAAAAGAACAAGGCAATATTAGAAAATTATCAAAAGCAAAAATAAAGACAAATGTAACTGAACAAACTAAACAAACTGCTGTTGAGTTCAAAGAGAAAACTCTTAAAGCAAAGGAAAAGAAATTAGAACAATTGAAAAATAAACAACTGATTCGCGAGGTGAACAAGGTTTTGCCTAGAAAATCACCCCGATATAAAGCTCCACAAAATCCCCTTGATCTAGAACAGCTAATAAGCAAAGTGGCTGAGATCAGAAATAGAGAAGTATTATCAAAGACTGCAAAAAAGAGAGTCGCTGTACTGCTTAGAAAGATACGAGTTGCACAAGCAGAGAAATCTAACAAATCAGAAACAGTAGAAAATGAAAAAAAAAATAAACAGCAAGCCAATGTATCTGCAAAGAATAAGAAAAAGGCTAATGTAAAGAATAAAAGAAAAGCAAAGAGAGAGCTTGGCAAAAATAAGAAAGTTAGAATTGACAACAATGAATATGACGAAGATCAAAGCGATATGGAAGTAGAAGAAGAGGAAGAAATCGAGGATGAAGAAGATGGAGACGAGGAAGATAATGAGAAGACGGCCATTGTAGAAGTAAAAAAGAAAATGAAGAAAACAGCCGATCGGCCCTCAGATGTTCCGAAAAAGAAGGAAACAAAGAATAAACGATATGTCCTTTCCGTGAGCAATCTGCCATATGAGTAAGAATATTTGTCACATGTTTATTTTTCAGTTCCTTTCCAGATCATATATGTCGTAACGATATTTAATTTACAGTATAACAAGCAACGAACTAAAGCAACACTTCCTGTCCAAGGTTGACGCAGTGACCAGCGTCAATATTCAGACTAAGCCAAGCACAAAGAAATCGCGTGGCTTTGCATACGTGGAGCTGTCGAACAGCGCAGATTACGAGGTAGGCGACATTATTTTCCTTACCATGTTATTTTTTTTATCTTGTTTCGACGGCTTTATTGAAATTCGACTTTCGTAATCTCAACAGAAGGCACTCTCGTTAAACCATACATTCCTAAAGAAGAAGAAAATAAACGTGCAATATACAATGTCCAAGAACGTGAGCGAGGTAGATGCCAAGAATAAAAAACTGGGAATGCTTAGAAAATTTGCCGACGTTAAAGAAAAAAAGAAATTGTCGAAGAAAGGAAAACAGAAGTCCAAGGGATCGAAAGCATAATGTGATTAATAATAGGGTTAATAGGGAAGCGTCTCTTATTACGAAGTCTCTCGTATTACAAGAAAAAGAATTCTTCATTTGTAATACTCTCAGTTCTGCCGGGAGAGTCTAGCAAAAACAGTTTTCACATGATGACATAAGTAGGAAATTTTTATTTTATGTGAAGAATATAGGTCTGTTCGTTTTCAAAGATATAGATTGTAGTGAAACTAGCTTGTTTCACTAACTTATTGCAGCAATATATAATACACTTCTGCAATAAGATAGTGAAACTAATTACTTTAAACTTTACTGGAAACTTGTTTTACTGGAAACTAATTAGTTTCCAGTAAAAACACTAACAATAACATTCATAGACTTAAGCAGCACATAGTGCTTGTTTTAGTGCTGGATTGCTTGCTGGATGTAAATATTCTATTTTGATTGGTACATTTCTGAAAATGGATTGAAATGCACCAATCAAAACAGAGTATTTACATCCAAGAAGCAATCCAACACGAAAACAAGCACCGTGTGCCACTGGCTTTAGTATATATAGACTGCGTGTTCTGAATGTTTCCTATTGTTTGAACTATAGACATAATATACATAGACTCCGCATACAGTCAGAAAAGAGAAGCCAATATATACATGCACCTCTGTTCTCTGTCTCTTTCTGCACGACAAAGTGTGCAATAAGATTTAAATACTTTTGCTTGCCAGTCCAGTCGAGATGTCGTTACGCTCTATAATATTATGGAAACGAGAAATGGATGCACGCGCAACAAAAAAGTGACAAAATAGAAAACTATAGCCCCTCTATTCTCGCTCTCTTTCTAGATGTTGGCTTCAATCAATTAGACGACAAAGGCATTCGGAGTCCATGTATATTATGTCTATGGTTTGAACGCGTCACAGAATAGAAAGATATAGCATGCGATCACCATCTTGCTTTTTTCTAAACGTCTAAGCGCCGTTAGGAAAAGATAGAATAGTGATCAAAAGTATTTTATCTTTTTCTATTCCGCTCAGCTCAATACGCAATCTATGTATACTAAGTCTATAGTAACATTACATCAATGCGTCGTCTACAATGGCAGTAACAAGTAGTAGTAAGAAATAAGCAGTAAGTAAATAGACTAATCACAATCGATTATTTTTGAATCGTGAGAATGGAATTGGTCTATTTACTTACTGCTTATTTCTTACTACTACTCCTAGTGCCATTATAGACGATGCATTACAGTTTCTCACTCAACAATGTAACTGTTACATAACACCCGCGTTATATTACATTTACATTGTTGAGTAAGAAATTGTAGCATTGATGTTCATGTTACAAATAGTGTTTACTGGATAGTTCAGGAAATTCTCCGAAAAACATTCTTCGAACAGGCCATATATTTTATTGAGGATGACTGTTTTGTTCTGTACTCGTGGTTGAATATGTTGTGCTTTGTATTACTTCACATCCGCTACGTATCATTGATTAACTCCTCATTAATGAAAATTCTCTTCTCACGTATACAAATGTTTTAATTAATTACACATGCATGAAATATAATACCGTGATTATCTAAATGTGCTTAAGAACGGAGCTTTTTCAACTGACCGTTAAATGTTGCATCTTCGGCCGTCAATACGGTTTTTAAAGTATGTATGTATATGTTCCACACTATTGTGTTCGTAAAACAAACGAATGCGTACATTTGCGCTCTTATTCAGCGCGGACTGGTGACATTTATCGTTGCAAGAAAATACGCTCTTTGAATAGAACGGGTCTCTATTTCTGGCTTCGTGCTATTCTCACTTTGCGACATCGGCAATGCATAATTCTGTGGAACTCTCAGCAGAACTTTATGCAAATTAATCTGTGGATTACGTACGAACGAGAACGCAATATGCATGCGACATTATATTCGAGGTTGTTGTCACTTCACGAGATTAAATCGAAATCTGTTTGTTGAATACTTAAGGCGAGAATGGGAGATGGCACGTGCAAATTAGAAACGACTGATGAAGATACACTATCGACCAAACTTGTAAAGGTATACACACGTGTATATTACTTTTAAGTATATTATGTCTTATGTTATTGAGTTATGTTGTGTCATATTCTATGTTATAATTCTATGAAAATTAATGTAGAGTTCCCAACATGCAATAGAATGTATGTATAATACATCATAAATAAGTATTCTTTTTTGAAGAACTTCCTAAGCTAATGTACACTGGTGCAATAAGTTTTAGTGAGACAAGAGGCCTGATATTTTTCCAAAAACTTTCTGAATTGGTGTTCATTGATGCAATAAGTTAGAGCAAAACAATATATATACTTGCTTCTCTCTAACTTATTGCATCAGTGTAGTTCACCAGTTCAGGAAGTTCTTAGAAAAGAACAGTCCTAAGTATATATTAGGTCTGTTTTTTCAAAGAACTTCCTGAATTAGTCGAAACTAGAGGTTTGTTCTTTTTAGCTGAAGTATCGACAAGACACTTGCGACAAGATAGAGTATATTTTGTTAAAAGCTGAACTTCTTATAAAGATAATATAAAATCTTCAGAGAATATTCTGGGACATTCTTAGGATATATGAATGTTCTCAGAACGTCTTTAGAACGTCCTTTGAAGATTTGTACGAGTAGCTGAATTGCACCTGAACTGGTATAATAAGTTAGAGTGAAACAAAATATGTTTGTCAACAAAATATATATAAGACAAATATATTTTGTTTCACTCTAACTTATTGAACCAGTGTGTATTAGTTCAGGAAATTCTGTGAAAAAAAACAGACCTAATATTTCATATTTCCCGATTATAATCTTGGCCATCTCGTTTGTATTGTAAATAATCAAATTGCTCATAAATGTTCATCGCATGCGACTTTTACATAGGAAGAGTTTTCCGAATGTATCATATACCCGGAGGAGTTAAACAAATTCTTGCAAGGTCGTATTCGTGTAAGTACAATTCTGTCGTAGACATGTGTATAAACCGAAGAATAAAAGTATCGTTTAAAGCGGAAATGTTACCCGTTTAGTTTAATTTATTTACAACTTTTTATCTTCCCGATTAAACACCTTATAAACACTCATTGCAAATGAGATATATCATTATAAAAAGAATAAAGTGAACTCTCGTATTAATGTCTTAGACATATCCAAGTAGCAAAATAACAAAATAGTATTAATGACGTTATTAATGCGCTATTAAAATGCTATTTGACGTCTTCATATTTCATATTTGGTGATTACTGAAGTAATTGATAAGTATTATTCGTTTCTTATTGTATTTGTAGAGAGAGAGAGAAAGTTCATTTAATTATACTTTAAAATACACAAATCCTGCACTTTTATGCATACACAGTATCATTTGTCCGTTAATGTTAATTTAAAATTAACTGTTAAGAAATATGAATGCGCATAAATTGCTTTTATGATATATACACGTAATTTACTTGTGAATGTGGTGGACAGTATTTACTTCGTTTATGTCTTTTCTTAAGTATTTAATTTAATGATTAGTTTATATCGTCATGTTCACGATACAAACAGGATTTAACAAAGGAGAATGAATGTTTGCGACACGCATTCGAGCAAGCGGAGGAGAAGTTGCGACAATTGTCGCAGGAGAGACTAAATTCGCAAAATACAATAACGGCAGGAAAAGAATCGGCCGCGAACAAGTTAATAGAAGTCAGCAAAAAATGCAGAAACCAAACCGCTAAGATAGAGGTATTGAAGACGAAATGTAAGAATCTAGAAGCTATTCTGGCTGTAAAAAAAGACGAGTTGGAGCGCCAAAAGGTAGAATTACAACGGATTCTCAAACCCGAAGCATGCAAGAATTCCAGCAGCGGTTAGTTTCCGTATTCTTTTCCCATTTTGCAAATAAGTTGCATGTTTGTCTTTGTTATAGAGATAAGTTTTATTGTTCAATTAGATTTATTTAGGAAGCGATCCTGAAGAAATGAGATTTAATGAGATATCTGATAATAAAGATTAATTACATGGATTTTCACTTTTTCAACACTCAACAATTCTCAATCTTTCAACAATTTAAATGTTCACTTATAAGAACTTATTTATTTCTGGAGACAAGTAACTAACTTGTAACGCTTGTTCACATATTCCATGTAACGTGTACAAAATTGTAACGTGTACAAAATTGTAACGTTGTACAAAATTGTAATCGAAGAGAATGGAAGTCAGGATAATGGAAAAGAGAAAGATTCAGGGAACAATGCAGGAAAAGGAGACGACGAGCGAATTAAGTGTTTGAGAAACAAGTTGCAATGGACTCAAACGAAACTTTGCGAATCGAGAAACACGTGTGCTACTCTTCGGCAAGAGTTTAAGAAAGTTCAAAAGGTATTTATGTTCTTGTTGTATAAGCTTGGTTATTTGAGGATGTGTATTCAACACGATAAACAAAAGCAATCCTTCCTTTTAAAAATTTTACATTTTTAAAAGAGAGATTCTGGTTTAGATAACCGAGAAAATGGGTTTTTACGAATTCTTTCTCAATTAAAATTAAATTTTCTGAAGAACAAACCTTTATTATATCCAGAAAATAAAAATTTAACAAAATAACGGCACTTCTAAATTATAAATCATTTTTCTCTTTCTCTTTTTTATTTAGTGTCGAAAAAATACTAATTTTGAAAATTTTCCAAAAAAGTCATTAATTCTCCAGCGAATTTAACAGTCTCCCCAGTCTTTAAATTTTCTTATTCCATTTATTTTAAACTATTACACGAGCTGTAATGTTGCTCGCCAATTAGAGGTGTTACTGGAGACGTAATCGGTGATATTAGCACAAAAGACTTTCAATTTTTTTAAATAATTACATAAAAAAAATTTCAATTTTTATAATATTCAAATAATTGTTTCATGCTGAAAACAATGATAAATCTCAAAACCCTATATTGATGTCTCTATTTACTTCTTTATAAAAAATTCATAAAAAATATTTATTTTTCGAATTTTTAAACCAGAACCTCACCTTATCTGAAATTTAAATTTTCTATATCTAATAGACAATAGACTAAGAATAAAAGTATCAGTTGTTGTGTAGCGAGGTGGGCGAAAACGTCAGTGTCACCGCGCTTTCGGGCGTACCAGGTGGTTGGCGCGGACGAGCTGAGCAAATCCGAAATTTGCAGCAGAAAGTGACGGAATTACAGATCAAATTGTCGGAACATGACAAATGCCAGAAAGAATCCTCCGGTAGGTCGACAAACTATAAGATCTCATTATGTTCATCAAAATGACTTTTCGCAATTACCACGTTATTTTTATCATATAAATTATTTCACGTCTTGCTATTTTAATATGCTATATCAAATTTATCTTCATACATGTGTAGCTAATTATTCGCAGCATTCATTATGTATACATGTCTTCTATAAGACAAATTGTGTAATCCATTTATTTATCGCGACAAGATCATTTGACATCTCTGGATCGACAAAACTTGGCTAATCTCCGTATTGTTGAGAAGGAGAGACGGCAACAGATAGAAAATACGGCGAAAGAACTCAGGCAGGCGGAAGTAACGTTAGAGATCTTGAAGAGGAAGTTTGACGCCTCTAAGGCGAGAATAAGAGTGTTAGAACACGAGCTGAATGTGGCGAGAGGAAATATCGCAATGCTAAATGAGAAAAGATCTCACGACGATCGTCTCATCGAGGCGCTGAATGTGAGTAATTGGCGGAAGATGAAATCTACGAAAAGAAATATTCTTACACGTGCATCTTGAAGGGATTGAGAAAAATCTTGGCTTTATATTATAATTCTAATGAAATTTCTTTGCAAAGGCATCTTCGCGATATCGTAAAACTAGTCACGAAACGAGAGGCGTTAGTGTAGTCGAGCGAATGAAGCGTCAATTGTAGACACGTGTCTATTCGCTATTACGAAAAATGTGTCTTGCATACAGTGCCACTTATAAATGACACATTGTACATTATGGACTTCCCGACCTCGATCTATCGAAATGATGTCGCGTTTCTAGAGACGATTGAAGATCGCTGAGGCGAAGTATCAAGAGTACAAAGTGGAAGTGCAGAACAAGGAACACAAGATCGAACGTGAGAACGCGAACATTAAAAACGAACTGCAAGCTACACAATTGCGTGTCGATCGGTTACGTAGGAGATTGGAGGAACGTGAGATCGAAATCGACAAGTTGAGGTTCGTACGAACAAATTCTCTGCAATATTGTAATAGAAATTACATTCCAGTAAACACCAACTATCAGTAACGTAATATTAATGTATTATTTCTTAATCAATAATGTAAATACAGTATAACGTGAGTGTTATGTAACAATTAAATTATTGAGTGGAAAATTGTAACGTAAATTAACGTAATGTTAATTGGTGCTTACTATGGGACATCTTTATATCGATATATTACTAGTACTTTTGATATATATTAATATATTGAGCGAGCAAGAAAACATAACACAATTGTCCGGAATAAAATAAAAGATTCAGAAGAAGAGAAAAGATATCAGTCTTTATTATTATTCTAATATATCATTTCTTGAAAACCAAATTTTGGCAATTTTGGTATTTCAAATTATACTGTCTGTCAAAATTAATACTTCGCGGGTGAAAAAGTTATTTTTTCTTTATTTCTTAACTCTCTCATATCAGAAATACACACAAAAAATATGTACTACATTCAGTTATTAAGTAAATATTGCTTTGAATACTATTTCATAAGTTAATATATCTGCAAATCTGTTGTAAGTTCATCACAAGTCCATAAAATTTATTTAAAATATATTCTGAATTCTAGTAAGTCTAGTATTATAATAAAAAATATTCAATTCAAGCAAAAATTCGATTTTCTTACTACGTAGAGTCGAACCAATTTTTTCTTCGATAAAGTTTTATAATATATTGTATAGAGAACAAATTATTTTGAATACATTGAGTGCATTAAATGCATTGAAATTATAATAAGCTTTTCTCAAATTTGCAATAAGTATATTTTAAGATTATTATTAAAAGAATATTAAAAGTATTTTAGTAGAAATTAACCATTACTTAAAAGGAGGAAAGTAAATTGAGTAATCACTTTTCTCAGCAGTAGAATGATATTTTTCTGTGTGCAGTATTAATATAAAGACGTGCTATTTAAAAAATGAAAATGAGCTAAGCTCATTTCCATTTCAGATCCGAATGTAATAATAAAATTAATAATCTATACGATAAATATTTTAGATTGTATTCGTTTTTAATAAACAAAAACATATTTGCTGCACAATTTTAGAAATGATGTTGCGTTGGATGAATCCTTCAAGTGTCGAACTTCCCTTCGTTCAGACTTTGGGTCGTTCAAAGGGTGTCACGTCAGCCCACCTGTTAGTTCACGAAATTTAGGTGAACCCAACGAATATGTAATTTTAGCTTTAGCCGCAGAGGCGGAACGTGTGAGATTATTAGAATTGGTGACTTTGCTCAATCGTCGTTTGGACAAGGAGAGAAATGAGATGATCTCCCTTGAGGTAAGAGATAATTTTAACATTGTGTTTGTTAAGAAATTTTAGAATGATTAATCCGACGAATATATATATATATATTAGCGACTATTATGGAAATATATGAAGATAATCTAAAATAACATATCAATTTAATAACATGATAAATCAATGAAGTAATTTGTTGATTTTATGACAAATATCTGAATATTCGAATTACCAATGAAAACAATTCGAATTATGATTAATATTAACCTTAATTTGAAACACTTAGATCATTTTCTTCACTCGACTTTTTATTTTGAATTAGTCGCAAACGATATAAGGAGATATGAGGCTTAAGCATAGTTGAGTTATAACAAAAAGGTAAAGTCGTTCTTGATTCTAGATTAAAGTGTCAAAATAAAAATAATTTATCGCTTTTCAGTTCTTTACATTAAATGTAATACATAAGAAAAGTTTCATATAAGGAGCTTATTTCTAGCAATATTATACGCGACCAAAGTTCTCATATCGTCAAACTCTGATTATGAATAAAAAAAGGAAATATTTAGGCATGGCTAATTATTGTAATAATTTTAATAAAATCCGCAATATATACATATATATGTATAAAAACTTGAAACTATCAATGATTTTATTCGCTTCTTGACTGGAAAAATAATATTTTTCATATTTTTTCAGTATTTTCATATATTTAAATAATTATATTTTTTTGATAAATTAAAATATGTAATATTTTTCCTCTTGAAGATTTAAGTATTGATAAGAAGATTCTAGAGTGTTAATATATTAAATTCATCTCCAAAAAAAGTAAATTTTTATATAAAATTACGTTCTAATCATGTTTCTCTTCATATTTGCAATAAAATGAGATATTTAAAAAGATATTTTCGATCATGACGAAAACGACTCTACAGAGTGCCAAATTGACATGTTCAAAACATGTATGCCATGTGATCCTCACGAGTTAAACTCGTGCATAGAATATGACTTGAAATTGTATCACAAGAAATACTCGTACGAAACTACGAAACGTATACCTTGATTATTCATTTTAAGGAATCTTTGCGTGAAGAAAAAAGGAAATGCGCAAAATTGGAATCAAAATTGCGGGACTCGGAAAAGGAGAGGGTGGGACTCGTCAAAGTGGACTCCGGATACAGAGCGAAATCCCGCGTGAGATCAACGTCGAGTCTGCAAACGTGTGAAGAGGTCATCAACCCTGAACAAGATCGCTTCAGGTGAGTTACGTAAAACGCAACGGAAGATTTTCAAAATTCTCGCGTCACACTGACACTGTTCTCTTCTGTGGAGGACTATTACGTGCGTAATTCTGAGATTTTTCTCAGTCTAAGATATCGCATTGGTATTTGTAATGTCAAGCTTCTCCGTTTCAATCTTGTTTCTTTCAAACGACAAGTATATTCACGGGAAAGCATTGCTTACCTGACGTTCACTTTTCATCCATTTTATCGCTATCTTCACGTTTAACTTAGAATTGAATTACTGGAAGAGGAGTGTCTCGCGCTTAAGGCCAGATTAGATACGGTGCAACAGGACAAAGCCAACGATCTCGCTGTATATAAGCGAATACTCGATCAGGCTAGACGGACTTTCAAAGATGCGTGCAGGTAGGATCTAGACCTAAAAAGAGACATATGCATTGTCATGAAAAATCAAAATTTCGAAATCCAGAAACTAGGAATCTATTATATATATATTAATAGTCGTTACTTGAAGCTTGTCTCACATGAGACATTCAGATTTGGATTCAGAGTTAGATCTGAAGTTTTCCGAAGTTATCTGAAGTTAAATCACATGACATGTGTGACATTATATTTATAATCGCAAGTCAATTGCTTACATCTAACTCTAAATTCAAATTTAAATATCTCACTTGAAACAAGTTTCAAGTAACAACTATTAGTGTATCTGTTAGTACTTATGGCATGGAATTTCTCGGAGTTTTTTCGAATAAAGTACACTATTGTTCCGAGGAGAAACTCCGAAATAGTACACATAAGTGTATTAATATCTACCCGTTTGGGTATGTTTTTACTGTACTCAAATGAGTGGATACACACAGAAAAATGTCATTCTACTCTCTCTTTCTTTGCTGAGAAAAGCGTTCTGTTTACTTCACTTCTTTTAAGTTATCTTCAACAAAGAACATTTTCTTGATAGTAATCTTAAGTTAATTATATTTATCACAAATTTGAGAGAAGCTCGTTAGAATGCTAAGCTTATCAGAACATATTTTGAATAAATAGAATTTGTTACTTACGATGAACTCATATAGATTTGTGGATACATAAACTTATGAAATACTTGAAACAAGTAACGTTTATTTGAATGCAGTATGCATTTTTCTGTGTGCATTAATGCACACGATTGTATAACGAGACAGTTGCAATATTTCGGTAAAATTGTATTTCAAGGAATTGCGTCTGTATTCGAATTTCAGTATTACGACTTTTCAGGAAATTATATGCCACTTTCCAAACTTCAATATATTTTTTTCTGGGACGATGCATGTCCAACGACTTGAGCCTCTCATGTACGCGAGCGAAATCTAAATTCTGTCTAGTAACTGTGCAGGTGTCGAGAGTAATATGCATGTATGCCTTTACAATTACAAAGGACAATTGGCTAATCTCATACGATGCCACTTTCCAATATGGCCTTCTAGAAATAGACTCCTCGTATAAGAAACGCGGACGACCGAGTGTCTATTTTTACTTTTTTGCAGTAGCAGTGGCCGATGTTACTTTGAGAGATGTAGAGTGTATATATATATAAGTATAAGTATAATATATACATATATATATATATATATAAGTACATAAGAATACTGCTTTGCTAAAGTTTTTCTCCAAACGACACACGTCGCGATTGTTGCGGATTGTTCTGATTCTCCATAATTTCGCGCTGAGGTTTCTGCAGATTGATCGTTTCAAGTCCCTTTATCTGAGAAATGAGTCTCAGGCAAATCTGATGTTCAACATTGATATCGAGAAATCTAGTGATCGTCTTTTATTATCTTCTCTCACGTCGTAATTAATTATTTCTACCTAGGAACACACCGTTAGCAGCCGGCGGGAGTCGTTCCACGATAACTATTTAGCCACAAAAAGAAGAGGGAAAAGGAAGAGATCGGCGCCAGTGTTCAGGAAGTAAAACCAACCGTTTAATCCAACGCGCACCCGCGTGCGAGGGACAGCAGACCGATTTAACGACGATCAGCGAGTGTTAAGCGCGCCGTTTTCGACGAAGAAATAAAACGTCTCCTCGGAGACGAACGGGGCCAGTCGCGATCGGAGTGGATGTAGCAGCAACAAAGCCGCGGCGTGATGATGTAACTAGGACACGAGAGATAAGGTGCAACGCCTCCACGTAAACCCGCGTGACACCGTCGGAGCAAAACTCGTCGTTTCGCTTCCACCTCGCGTCGTCGCCGTCGTTGTCGTTCTCTTAACACCGTCGATGTTTGCTCGGCCAACTCTGTCGTTTGCTCTCGCCATTGATATCGCGCCGGCGACATCGCGGCCGTAAATTCATCCCGTTTCTTCTTCGTTCCTCATATTATAACAGAGAACTGGCAAGACGCGACAAATTCTCGCGCGTCGCGTTCGAATCTACTTGCGGGAGTTCGGGTGAGAGAAGTTCGACGATTGGATGATCCTGACGTTGCGAATCGCGATGCGACGCGATAACGGTGCGTTGAAAGAAAATCTTATATGAAACAGGAGGTCCGTCCGGGGAACTTCTGAATTAGTGCACGTTAGTGCGATAAGTTAGAGTGGGAGCAAGTATATTTGTTTCACTCTGATTTATTGCACGAGTTCTTCGAAAACGAACAAACCTGGAGATTTTTTCTAATGTAGAATCGCGTAAGAGTATCATCGTTCAGCGTAATCTCAGGTGTTGTTACACTTTCGTTTTTGTGTTTACAAAGTGAACCAAATCTGTCGTTCAAGTGCTCGCTTAAGGTCACGGATGGGCGATTTATCTTTAGTAAAAATCGATTCTTGAATTGATTTTGAGTCGGAATAATTAGAAACGACTTGCTAAAAATATATCTAAAAGTATTTCAACTACTGAAAGTATCAATTTTGAAAAAATCGCGCAACGAGACTTTAAACACCAACGTTTTATGTAAAAGTCTGATATATCTAATAAATATAATTATGAGGTGTTTCTTTAAAACGAAGTAATTTTGATTTACAATATATTTTAATAACTTCTATTTTTTCAAAAAAAAAATCACGTGAATACTGAAATTGTTTCAAAAGGCTAAGGCCCAAATTCTGAATCCTCTTTTATCGATAAAAGTATCTTAAATATAGCTTCTCAGCCAATCAAGTACCTTCTAAGTCTCTTTTAGAGGCTCATTTATCGTTAAAAGAAAACTCAGAATACGGGCTTAAAAGTTTAACACATTTATGTTTAAAATAATTTGACAGAAAATTGATGAATAAGGGAACATTATTCGACAAGAAATTTTTCATTAATTTTTTATTTATATATAGATAATGAATTTAAAACATTTGTACTTAGATGATGAATTTATTAGTGTTCTGTTATAATGTTTCCTGCTTTCAAGAATAAGAAATCTGCTAGGATGTGACCACAATTAATAAGAATTATTTTGCAATCTATATGTGGAGAGCGGGATGAATGTATGGTTTATAAGTATTAAGCCAGAACAATATAGAATTTATTTAAAGCTGATAATTGGATTTATTATGTTCTAAATCTTACATAAAACATAATATCGATGAATGAGCACATCAATGAATCGAAAATCGATTCTTTGTTGAAAAATTCGATTAGTGTAAAGATGGAATAGGAAAGAATCGATTAAAAAACATCGATTCCTGTTAGAGAAAAGTATATTAAAAAAAAAATCGATTTAAAATCAAATATTTATCTATTTCTCTACTCTAAACAGGATAAATATACTTTGATTTGTACGTTTGTATCTCACTTTTTACTTCTCCCAATTGATGAAACATTTAACATAAATTCATTTATATTCTCGACTTATATAATAGTATAATATGTATGAATATGTGTGTCGAAATCGTTGGAAACTACGTTGAAGTTTCTGATGTCCCAGTTGTCGTTAACAAAGCAACAATCTCTTTGTACCAGAGCATCTATTTTACATGATGTCCTATCTATCTCGGATACACATCCGCCAAGTATGCTACTTCTCTCAAAGAGCCTCCGACCAGTGTCGGCTTCATTGTCTTTTATAATTTTCTTTCTTATACAAAGTATTCCGAGAAAATTTTCATAGAAATAGAAAATAAAGTGCAAACACGATTAAAAGAAAAACGATGATGTAATTTTTCTTTACGTGTTAAATAATGAGGTTTATATTTAAAGATATTTCTAAGGTATTTCTAAGGTTTAGATAGTTGAAAAATAGAAGGTTTTTACAAATTATTTTCAAAGAAATAAATAAAGATATTAATATAACATTCTGACTATACTATTTATCATTGTTTTTGTTAAGTTATCATTTGTTAAATCATCACTTGTTTTGTTATCATTTGTTAAGTATAAAAAGTTATATTTTTATTTAAAAAATAATTATGAAATCTTGTTGTTTTGGTTTTGTATACTGAGAAAGAGAGAGAGAGAGAGAGAGAGTGAACGCCTTTAATTAGTGGACAATATTATAGCTCGTATAATGATTTGAAACAAATAGGACAGGAACATTCAATATTCTGTATTATATTTGTTGGAGGATGAACTTTTGTTATATGTAGAAAGTCGAAATCTTATTAAAATGGCGGCACTTTAAAGTAACAAGTAATTTTTCTTCTCTATTTTTAATATACTCTGAAAAAATACTAATTCTGGAAAATTTTCAAAGAATATAGGTTCATCCTCCAGCAAATGTAATAGTTTTTAAATTTTCTAGTTTTATTTGTTTCAGATTATTACACGAGCTGTAATGTTGTCCATCAATTAGAGACGACACTGCGCTCAGCAGAGAAAAACTTGGACGACGGAATTTAAACTTTTTTTCTAATAAAAAATAATTTTTTATATCTAAAATAATGATAAATAGTATAGGCAAAACCTTGTATTAATATTTTTATTAATCTATTTAAAAAAAATTCGTAAAAATTTCTAATTTTTCAACTATCTAAATCAGAAATTTCTTTTAGAGATAGTGAGATCCGTCTGCCATATGAACTAACGAAAGTAGGGCGGGGGAAGAATTTTACCGATATTATTTTATTGATTACATTATATTTGCACAATATATTGCACGATATTCAAATTCTAGAACGACTTAGACTTCAGGTAGACTTCAGAATTCCACGAAAAATTCCCACTTTCCGATGAAAAATTAAAATATAAGGTCTGTTCTTTTTGGCTAAACTATCTGAACTGGTGCACACTAGTGCAATAAATTAGAGTGAGATAAATAATTGTGTCACTCTAACTTGTTGTACCAGTCTGCGCCAGTTCAGGCAGTTCAGTTAAAAAGAACCGACTTATAATTTTATGCGTTTCGAACAATCGGAAGTCACAGTGACACGATTTGTCACTGTCCTTATCGAAAGTGCTTTTCTAAAAAAGCTAGTTAAGTTCCACAGGTGCATATTTGCTAGGCGCACACATACTTGTTTCCTCTGTTCGAGGTGGACATCGGAGAGAAACTCTACTTACGATATTAATTAATTAGATATATCTACGATTAGAGAGAATCATGGCACTTGGGCACGCAAGCAACGAAGGTATCAAGAGTCGCTTACGGGGCCACCGAATGCGGGGCGCAGCATCGGCGATCTCGCGGGTGCCGCGAAAACTTTCGTCATCATCGTCGTTGTTGTCGACTCGGTCGTCGTCGTCGTCGTCGTCGTCATCGTCGTCGTTAAGCGAGCTGGGCGTGTTTCTGACGGCGCTTAAGCTCGCCGACAGGTGTGGGCTTTACAGGTGTTGGGCCTCCTGGCTGATAAGGAACGCGCCCGTGACGTCAGATCGGCGCGGGTAGAGTATATGAGTCGACGCCGTGAGACGTCCACGTCACTCGTTCTTGAACCTCCTCGTCCGTTCATTCCGTCAAGTAGTTCGCCGTGAATTTTACCGTATCGACGGCCGCGATCAGCGCCCTGCTGTCGTCGGGATCGCTATCGGTCCACTCGAGCCAGAGACTCGACCGGAAACGGGAATCTACCTCGCGGCGCGGACTCCCCGCGACTCGATCGGATTGCCACAGGTAAGCCAGATGGATCGCCACGACAATCCATCGTCCATCGGGATCACACACTTGGGGATCGGGCTTTGTCGCGAAGCTAGTGAACCGCGCGTCTATTTGATCGTATTGGACATCGAGTGTCACCAGACAACGCAAAATTCCACGAGTTTACGGTCGTTCTTTAGGTGTTCCTTACATTTACCGTGTTGTACGGAATTCGGCAGTTCAGGCGTGGGGGACGGTTAAAGGTGGGTCGGTATGTCGATATGATAAAACGGGGCCCGTATCTCCGGCTTTCCCCGAGACCTCTGCCGAGTTCCCTACCGGTAGTCTCTCTTCTCTCTCACCTCTCCATCTCCTTTCCTTCTCTTACTCTCTCTTTTTGAAAATGAATTTTCCCACACGCTCGCTTGCGCGCGCACTCGTTCGTCTTTTCATGTGCAAATTCAACGGAACAATTGCGTGCTCGGGGCAATACAAAATGTACGCTCCGCTTTCGTTACGTAACGCACAGTCGCGAGGCCGTCGCCGCCGCCGCTACTCATCGGCTATGGAGATGATAATTCCGGGATCTACACACGTCAACCCTAATGACGCTAAAGATATTTCTTTTTTTTTCTCGAGGAGGATTATCAGGAACCGCATTATTTCGCTGCAAACGCGTGGAATTGTCTCGCCGACTGTCGCGTTTCTATCGTCGCAATCGAACAGACGGGCAACAGTTTCACGTGGCTTGACTTGCAGACCAGCAGACCGTTCGACTGGTCTGCACATAATTCGATTTGAGCTTTTGTCGTCTCGAGAATTTACAGTCGGGCTTTCGATAGATCTTTGCCGAAGTTTTACATTTTATCGCGAACAGATTTTACAGACTTTACATTTTATCGCGAATATTGAACACTAATTATTCTCTCCTGATTCTTCAGCTCTGCTCTTTTGTACAACGCTTCTTACGTTCTCCTTTGAAGACTGTGCTTGCGGTGCCGTTAGGCGTTATCGACGATATCCTTCGCCGATAATGGTGATGAAATAGCAACTAATTGAGTCAATGAAATATTAGTAGTGAGTTTGTTTATCATCCGGACGAAATCGTGAGTTTCACGACGATACGCAATATGCAATATGTATCATGCACATTGAAAAACGAAATGGTGCTTTGACGTTCTGATATATTTTGTTCCGTTCTTTTGTTCATTGTTTCTTGAAGATTAAAATATATACGTGTAATTGAAATAAATTTAATTATTCCATTTATATGTTTGCATTACGTTCTTAACATAGCTGATACGGATCATGACAACCGATAATTGTTTAATATCTCTTAAACATTATTGCTGCATCTTGCTTCCACGCAACGCACCAGCGGGGGTCGCGCTAGATATCGTTTATGCCGATAATATACCGACAATATGTCGATAAAAAGAAAGTGTAGGGAAACGAATATATTAATATAAGAATCAATATAAATATAAATTTCTCGCGCTTTCGTGTCTATTTTAAAGGATATATCGACTATCTCTATCGACTGTTGTGTTATTTTTGCTTCCTCGGGATCTTCTCTTTACGTTACACATATAGTACCGCGCCAGGATTAAAACGACGTATTAGCGGAATAGTTCCGACGTTACTAAAGGAGTAACGGCATAACAAAACGCCGCTGAGAGCTGATATTTATTTAAAGTAAATGCGTTATCCATTGATCTTCGCGGCCTACAGCGAATCGTTACGGCTTAATGAGTTGTTAATGCTCGTCAACGTGTAGTGACGAGACGATCGATAACGTGTAAAATTTAACGAGCAAATACATACATCGCATAGTGTGCCACGACCGAATCGAAGCTGTTCGGGAGGAATGGCGCAAATGTAAATTCCTTCGAATCGGGAAACTTTCAAACGCAACGTGGCGGCTTTCCCTGCAAAAAGCTCCGCGCGTGAAAAGATAATCGTACGTCATAAATTTCTTGCAATTTCATAACAGGAAAAAAACTTGGTAGTTTATCTCTCAGGATTTTAAGTAATATATGATAAGTGTGTGTAAGTACGTATTTATTATACTGAAGAATATTTTTATTCAAGTTAATACTTACACACGATGTCGTTTTTTATGTGTTCGAACGCAAAAGATAATTTCAATCCTTTCCATTGGTAGCTTTGATATCTTCTTGGTGAAATTATTTTCATTAATTGTCGTTTAATTAATTCACGCTTGAAAACGTGAGCGTGTAATTCAATCTTACAAGCAAAATCGTGTGTGTTTGTTCATACATTGTCCTTGCGATCGTAAGTTTTTATCAAGCGGTAAACGTCGAAAATCACATTAATAATTTTCTATGTATATATAACTTGTGAAACATAACATTGATGCTCGTTTCTTAACGCACAATGCGTCGCGTTATCGTAATATTTAAATACAATCCGTCTGTATTGACACAACAGATAGGAAGCGCGAAGTATTTCACGTGAGACATGAATAATCCTTGAAGTTGGATTGTTTTTCACTTATAACGATACGAGGAGCGAGAACGTGATAACGAAAGTCGACATTCGCGGTACTAGCGCCTTCGATACTGTGCAATATACATATATCTTCCTGAGCAAGATAAGAAAATAATGAATTGAAATAAAACCAATAATTCATTAGCCAACCGGAAGAAATGGGCTTCTCACGAGAAAACTATCGAGATTTACGCGACGCATTTACATTATTTCTATTTTTATAGAGAAAGAGAGAGAGGGTTTCTTTGTAAAGCCTAAAAAAATGAAATTTTTTTCGTAAAAATTCTTAAGAAGCGCTTCTTAAGCGATGTTTGACATATCAATGTCAATAATAAAAGATATCTTGACAATATTTAGGTCACTCAGCCATATTTTAAAATTTTATTCTCACGACAAAATTCGTGAGAGATATTTACGGACAAACTGCACGAAACTTAGCGCGTGTGTATTTATTTCTAACCTCATCAACGTTTAAAATATCACGTTTAACGTATAAAATGTAGGTATCTTAATCGACACATTAATCACTCGTCATTTCGCACGGAAAAAAAGGTTTGGTTGAATTAACCAAATATCTGGTCGAATATGAACGATCCAGAAATTCCGATCGAAGTAATCCGAATTCTGTTTAAGTTAATAAGATTTTTGGTTGACTTAAACAGAATTCGGGTTACTTCAATCGGAATTTCTGGACCGTTCATATTCGACCAGATATTTGGTTAATTCAACCAAACCTTTTTTTTCGTGCGGGACTTGACGAGTTGCAACGCGAATCTCCCTATCCCGAACGAAATAAGTGTAGCGTTATTGAGCTGCGTGTTCTACTCTGCTATATTTTATTTTATCTCGTAACCAAGCGACTTTACGGCAGTCCTTGTGAATCTCTTCGAAATAATTGGCGAAGATAAGATTCCGTCCGTGCACTCCGTCGTTTGCGCGCGAACTCGATCTGTTGCATACAATCGTTACATCACCGGCGAAAAATTTCGGCGCGATGCGATCGGCCTAACTGTATTACAGATCCGTTTCACGATGATATCAAGAACGCGTATAAGACAGCATAACGCCAGTCGATCGCATCTCCCTCTCACTCTCTCTCTCTCACTCTCTCTCTTTCTCTCTCCCTCTCCTTAATTAACACAAGTGTCAGATCTGTTATGCGTGTGCGTCAATTAACGCCCGTGGATCGCAGACTGCGTCCAGCGGCTCCGCTAATCTTTTTCTTTCATTCTTTTTCGAGCAAACGTTGCGACAATTTCGCACTCCATAATAACAGCGTGCTGCCTACTAATGACAAAACAGAGAGAGAAAGAGAGGAAGAAAAAATGTGCCGTGGGCAGACGGACTGAAATCGATTACGTAATACGAGCGTGTAGACTGACAGAGGAACAGACGTGCAGCCACTTATAAATTAACGCTGTTATAATTAATGCAGGCTGCTGGCACAGCCGCGAGTTGGAACGCGTCCTGATGCGCGACATTATACGCGCGCGCGCGCGCGAGAAAGAGCGTGCGCATTTTATTAAAATTTACTACTCAGGAATTATTGCCGAGGTTGCCGGAGGATTTTCGGTAATACCACAGAGCGAGTCGCTTCGTTATCGCCTTATCATATCGCCCGCTGATAAGGTGCAATCGCGAACTCTCAAAGACGATACCTCGTGCGCGCGTTTCATCGCGTCGTTTATCAAACGGTAGAAAACGCGCCCTAGGCGTGAACGGTCCATTAGCTTGGATATTGATTATCTAAACGGAAAGTTTTGTTTCTCGTGCCCGACATGCGACACGTCAAACATCACTCGCTAAAAAGGAGAATATTTCCGCGTCTCGCGCAAGTTGTCCAGAATATATAAGAGTTGCATACACTACGTGGAAGATGGCGGATTTGATGTTCGAAAGCAGTAATGTTCAAAATGGTCTTCCATTCGTGGATCAGTTTGTTCAATCTCCCGGATCTTTTAAGATATTTGAGCTGCTGAAAACGGTCAAAAGTTCCACCGTTTGCAGAAGCATTTTACACAGAGAAAATGTTGAAGTAAAAGTTGAAATTTATGTGATCTTGCGCCGTACAGAATTCTGATTGAAATTACTATATATTTGTTAAAAAATGCGTGTTTGATTCTTTGCTATAGAATTATTGTAAGTACTCGAATGTTTTTTTATATATTATGTAGCAAACGGATCGTCAAATTTAATATTTCTGCAGTGATTTATATTACAATTTCACATAGTCCAGCTTTGCAAGAAGAAACATTCCTCAAACAAAATATAATTTTGGATCTTGTTGAAACAAAGCAACAAAATATAATTTTAACGTAATTCTTACTATAATATTTCCTTCGTGTACGTTAATCGAGAATATTTTAGCAGGAATAATTCTTCATCATGTATATGAACGATTGTTGTAATTACAACAATTATTGCACACAATTATACGACCACGATCGTTGTATATTTTCGTTATTCCGTCTCTTCGGCCTAATATAAACGCGTCAAGAATGCGTGAAGCAATTTCTAAAACGCAAATCATATTTCAACAGCCCGCATGCTGCAATCATCGATTCAGCGGCTGTTTAAGCAGTTGCTCCGTAAGCAGTGAAAATGTCATCTGAGTAAATAAAACGCAGACTGATCTCGCTCCATCGGGAACGTTGCGACGTTCGTTTATGTCGCGCAGGTTTGTACGTGGATTAGTCGAAACACGTTAATTACGAGCGACACGAGGTTGGCATCAGTTCGGCTAATAGTCGCGTCGCGCGTTTCTTCGCGAGTGATCTTACGAGGGTCGAATGCTAACCACCTTGCAGTTTCATCGGCCAGGAGCAGTTGAGAGCGTAAAAATAATATATCTCGTTTAAAAATGGTATCTCTCGCAAGATCTCGTATCGTGTTATTTTCCTGATATTCTACTTGAATCTTTAACGAGCGGCTTACGCGGATTATCAAATTACCGCGATATGAAAGATCAGAACGACCATGGAAGCAATATGGATTCAGAATAATCGAAGCACACTGAAAATTTTCTGATATATAGATATCTTTTGTTAAAATGTGAATCTTTAAATTCAACAAACTTGCAATGCTGAGAAATAATCTTAAATCATTAACTACAATGAGAAAAATTATTTGATAAGAAATTAATAAGCGAATATTTTCTATCAAAATACTGATAAATTTTTATATCCGATCAGGAAATATCCGATGAGAAATATCGGTTCATAATTTTTTGATCGGTTTATCTGATGAAATGTTATTATGATCGGAAATATTCGATTAAATTTAATCAAATCGGATATAAAAATTCAACGGCATTTTAATCGGAAATATCTGTTTGCGAATTTTTTACCAGATAATTTCTCTCAGTGTTTTGTATTTTACAGCTTATGGTTTTTATGTATGAATTTTTATTGACTCTAGGAAAACATGAAAAGAAATTGAATATTTTGATTAATTTTAAAGGACACCGAGACGCGCACCTATGGTTTTTCGTGCTTTGCGGCGTTGTTGAGAAGCCAAAGGGAAGTGTTAACGAGTCGTGGCACGAGCTGGTAGCGGAGCGGTTATGTTTGCGGTGCAATCAGGTGGCGGCGCTAAAGAGGAAGAGGCTGCTCACACCTTCCCGATAACGAGACGTGCCGCTAAGTTCGAGCAGCCGCAACTTTTGCGCCGCGGGGGCTGCCTTCTTCCGTGAGTCGAGATCGTGGATCAGTTATGCTGGTAGCAAATCACTGACATTAGTCGCAAACAAAACGGTACCACTGAGCTACGCGAGTGAAAACGACAGTCATTCGTATTGCAGTCGTGTGCGTACATTTTAAAATATCAACGAAAATAAAGCAGCAATGTGAAAAATCAAACGCGCGAGAGTAGCAAGAAAATTATTCAATGGTTAGTAGACGAAACAACAGCAGCAATTAGAACTGGAAGAAGAAACCTGAAAATTCAGATTCGAAGACTGAAAGCTAAGAAAGTGAGGCTTGAAAACATTTTATTTCTAGAAAGTAAGTATATAGAAGCTTTCTGAACCATTATTTCTATTTTTGATCTCAATATTTCATTTAACATCTACTTTGTCTGCATATTAACTTTTCTTGATAATATTTAACCCACTAACTTTGTCGCGAATTTTTCTTAGAACTTATAAATGGCATTTTGTGTAGTTTCTGCTAGTTAGAGGCACTGCGTAAGATTAGTTTAGTTTTTTTATATATATTAAATATATAGAGAAATATTGGAAAGTTCAAGTCGAAAGTAGGACTGAAATTTCGACTCGAGTTATCATCAACAGGTAGACCATACTCGAATCGAAGTTTGGATTCTACTTATGACCTCAATGTTCCATTTAATCCGCCTCCTTAAGTCTCTGAAGCTTATATTAGCCTTTTCTGATTTTATTTAATCCACTTTGCTACTGCGAGATTCTTTTCAGAACCTACAAATGATATTTTGTATGTTTTCTTTTGTATGTTATTTAGAGGCACTAAATAGGATTTTAGTCTCCATATTAAACTTACATTGATCTTTCAGAATATATAGATATTATAAAGTCGAAAGTGTGTGTGTGTGTGTGTGGTGTGTAAGGCTGAAGTTTCGACTCGGGTTCTTCTCAACAAGTAGATTATACCTGAATCGAAATTTTGATCCTACTTTCTACCTCAATATTCTATTTAACGCCTTCTACTGAACTTTAGAGCCTATATCAGCTTTTTTTTGGTTCTATTTAATCCACTAGCTTTGCTGCATTTCAAAGTCTTTTTCGGAACTAACAAGTGATATTTTGTACATTTTCTACTATTTAGGGATACTGAGCAGGATTTGTCTCTATGTATATTAAATTTATATTTATATTTATATCAATATAAATTATTATATTTATATATCCTTCAGAATATACAGGTATTAAGAAGTTCGAAGGTGTTAAGAGAGTCGAAAGTAGGGCTAAAATTTTGACTCGGGTTGTTACTACTGAGATAATGTAAGTTCGAAATTATATTGTTAAATGGGAAAACGCGCGCTTATCGTAGACGATGAACGTTCAATCGTCATCTCTCATATTCGTTTAGCAAATGAATAATCCGCAAATGTGAACTGCGGGTAAATATCCACGCGACCATACCAGCGAGTTAATATTCCGATGATGAAGTTCCCCAGTGACTCCCATGTTATAACACCGCGGTATAACGCGGCGGATTGTGTATAATGACTTTAGAGCGATAACGGTTATCGCGCGCAAAATTTATTGGACCTGGTAAACAGATCTCTTTCTTCCAAGACAGTTCCTTTGTGCATTTGCGCATAATATTCCTGAAGAGAATGATTTTCCATGGAGCGTAACTAACAAGTAAACTTACCCAAAAGTTACACTTCGATTTCTTTCTAATTTGGCACAAATATAGAAGTACAAAAAATATTTAGGTTATATTTTTTCATTTTGGGTTTCACGGGCAGTTTATAACTTTTTAATATCCTTACTTCTATCATCAACAAGTGCAACGAAAATGCATAAGAAATAAAATTGAATACATAAGCATAAAGATATAAGCATTTTTGGTTTGCTGATTATGAATATGAGGTCAAATGTGTAAAATTATTTGTATAAATAATAAAATGTTTAAACAAAACATGTAAAAAATTGAAAAAATTATTTATACAAATAATTTATCGGTTTGGCTAAGATTCGAACTATTTTTGACTAATTTAACACAGATTTGAAATATTTCGGTTGGAATCTCGGCTAAAGAAATTTAGAATGATTCATGCCTCAGCTATGCCGATTTCGTTAAAATTATTTAACTATATCTTGTATTCAATTTTATTTCTTATACATTTTTGTTGATGATAGGAGTGAGAACATTAAAAAGCTATAAACTGCCTGTGAACCTCAAAGTGGGCCAAAATGAAAAAAATATGATCTAAATATCTTTTGTACTTCTACATTTATGCCAAATTAGAAAGAAATCGGAATGTATCTTTTGGGTAGGTTTATTTGTAAGTATAGCACACATTGAGCAGATTGAGCGTACATTGATACATTACGAATTATTGGTTAGTCATGTTGCTGTATTTCGAAAGGACACGTTACTAATGCGATATGCAACAAGGTAGCGAAAGCAATGATGTGTACTTTAATTACGATTATTGGAAACGAAACATAGTAACGCTTACCTTCCTATTAATAGCTTTATTATATTATTATACGCGCAAGCAATGATTTGAGGTCTTTCGTCGTCTCAAATAATCCGCGAATAATTAACAAGTTTTTATTAGTCGCAGGCGGATTTCACGTTAATAGACTTTTAATTTCTCAATTGATTGACATTGCCGAGGAAAGATCGACTTTACGTTATTAAGAAATGACGTCTAAATATTTTATGATTGTGCTTTCAAGTCGCTTGTATTCTTCGATATTTACGAAAATAACAATAAAAACTGCAGTGTTCTGTACGCAGATTGATGAGTGTTGGGAATTTTAACATATGAGAATATATGCGTTTAATCATTTAACTAAGGTTTTGTTTTGTTATAGATAGTATATTTAACACGCTGTTACACTCGTTGATCGTCGAACAGGGAAGGAAATGCAGAACGAATGAGGCAGAAGAATGAAGCGCTCGCTATGAAGAGAGCTATCCATCGACAGTATGGTAATGATAGACACTGTCATGGAGTTGCTCTCTTTGTGGACGCCGCTCGATACAACATTTCAACGATTAATCCTTCACATTATGATATAATAATCGATAATAATTTACAAAGAGGATGCGTTATATTTGTGCTTTTCTTGATCATTCTTGGTTTCAACGTCTGTGAACTTCTATCGATTCATTCACTATGTGAGAGAAAAATAGAAATAAAAAAATATTTATACTAAAGTAGATATCATGTAATACATTCAGAGAAATTATTCGATAAAAAATGAACAAACGAATATTTCCGATCAAAATACCGCTGAATTTTTGTATTCGGTCAAGAAACATTCGATGAAAAATATCGGTTCATAATTTTTTGATCGGTTTATCTGACGAAATGCCATTGTGATTGGGAGTATCCGATTAAATTTAATCGGATATATTGATCGGATATAAAAATTAATCGGTCTTTTGAAAATCCGTTTGTAAAATCTGGAAATATCCGTTTGTTAATTTCTTATAGGATAATCTCTCTCAGTGTAAAAAAGTGAAATTATCTTGACGCATATACGATGCTCATTAGAGAGTGATGGCGCAAATTGAACGAAAACGTTCGTGCAACTTCTTGAATCACATCGCTTTGTATAACTATTGCAGCTGCTATCCTTGACGTATGCAGATCTGCGGAAGTATTACCCGCCGTCTCCCATACGGGTGTACGGCAAAAATTGCGCGGTCCGCGAGTCTATTAAAGCTGATCCCTCGCCACTTCACGGTCGCGCCGCGAAAATTGCGCCACAAAGGGTTAATGCTACGTGCGGCTTATTGCGTCTCCGCTGCGATTCAATAGCACGGTAAGCTGCACGGCGCGGAGCTCGGTGCGTTTTATTAGTTGTACGAATAGTGTATCGAAGTGCCGCGTTCGATCGATAGCCATAACTTCCTGCAGGTATAATCGCGAAAGGGAAACGGTGAAGCCAGAGGGACGACGACCTTATCGTCGATTATAGCCAGCGTGACCATCGGCGACAAGATCGCGAGACGAGATTCGTCGTGGTGCTTTTTGTTTCGCGAACTCACGACGATAAAGTTTTCCGCGCGATTATTACGATTTGAATGTCGATAATAGAATTATCGTAGACAACCGTCTAGGAAACAGATAAACGCAAGGAATATGGCTCGAGAAGAATTTTCCTTTGTTTAATTCATTTCTTTCAAGTCCTGTTAAATCGATTTAATTAGTATTATTAAGTGAGAATTTAGTTCATGTTTCGCTGTAATCTCGTATTTCACCAAATTATATTGAGAAGAGATATATATTAAAAAATATAATAATTATATTGTAAAAAATTTTTTACTCTCTGAAATGTTATAGCTAATAGCTCAGTTATATACTGACAGAAATTATCCGATAAAAAAATTAACAAACGAATATTTTCAATTAAAATACCGGTGAATTTTTGTATCCGATCCAGGAAATATCCAATGAGAAATATTGGTTCATAATTTTTTGACCAGTTTATCTGATGAAATGCCATTATGATCGGAAGTATTCGATTAAATTTCCTAATCGGATATAAAAATTAATCGGAATTTGATCAAAAAAATCCATTTGTTATTTTTTATTGGACAACTTCTCTCAGAATAAATATAACATTATAATCGGTAAAATCTTTCTGAAAGGATCAGTCAATACATATGTAGTGGCGATTATTTATATTATTGTTGTACTTGGTGAACACAGACAGTGTCATTGCATGTAATGAAAACGAATGGAAGCTGTGAATTTTATTATAATAAATACAACAAGTTATTATAACGTTATAACGTATTACGAATTTGTGTATTATAAATTTTGCGGTAAAATCTTACTTTCGCTGGTCAAAGTCAAAGTGAGATGTAAGAATAGTGAAGTGAGATTGTTTGAAACATTGAATACTGATTTTTGAACTGATTACTTACTGATATCTTTCATCAGTAGAACAGTTCTTTTATTAATTCAATCAGAGACATTTTTACTGATTCACTTTAAGAGAATATATATCCTCATTATAGAAATATCCTCTCATTTAAAGATTTATTCTGTCGAAATCTCATTATAAATCTAATGCCGCGAAATTCTGCATGCTTTGTAAACTAAAACAAAAGCTAAATAACAACACATAGTGAGTAAACAAAGAAAGGCAGGCAAGATAAATATATTAAAATTCATAAAATTTTATATCAGTTTCTTTTTATGATGACTAACGATAAAAATTCTGAAAATAATATGCTCTGAAATACTGCTGAAGCATATATATCAGATATTTATTATAGATCTACTTAAAATTCCCTAAAGTTTAATGCCCTAAAGAACAGGCAGCTTCTGTTATCTATAGATTTACGACTATACTTACTTCGCCATCTGTATACGTTAACAGAAAACTTAGGACAAAGTTTATAGTTAGTAACATGGTACGAATTTATAATGATCCAAAAGGGACAATATCGATATTTTTACGCGCGAGTATCACCGATTTAACTACAGTATATTTTTAACATACAAAAGAGCAATGTTACGCTAAAACGCTGCTGGTAAAATAGAACGCTGCAGTTCTGTATGGTATTTTATTCTGCGTACAAGTTTGTAAACGCGAATCTGTTTTGCTCGTTATTCCAGACGAGTTCGATTAAAACGATTACTCATTTAGTGAACGTCGTGTCTTAAAATGAGATCTTCCAAATACACTAAATAAATCAATGGCAAATCCACGCATCTGTTCTTTCTCTTTTTTTTCACACGAAAATACTAAATATTTCCTTGAATTTACGACAAGAATTTGAATTCTATTTCAGTCCTAAGTCGCGAAAATAGAAAAAAACCAAGGAAAAATATCTTGATCGACTTAACGATTATTTCGTTCATGGTTAAGTCGCCTTGAACAACATAGTATTTACGGTTCGAGGGTGAAGGGTCTAATGAAGACTACCGAAACAGCACACCTTCCGAGACACCCAATGATTAATGATCGGCTCCCCGAGAGGATCTTAAAAAAGACGCGCGTGCATGCGCTTGGAACGGCCGGAGGCGTGCTCCATTTTTAATTCGCTTCACCAGGAATCGCAGACCGCCGACGCTGACGCCGGTGACTGTCAGTAGGCCGGCGTCATGTCTGCTATTATTCGACGAGGCACGGGAGAACCAGGCTCAGTCGCGTGATAAACGTGGAACACCCAGGTAGGTGTGTGCGCCTGTACACGGCTATTAAGCCTGCTGGATTCTGATGTGCGCGACAGAGGTCAGTTTTTCTCAGGTCGAGTTTATTTAAGAAAAAGGAAAGGGAAGGAAAAGTGTCATACGGTCGAGGAAAGATTCGCTCGTCGTCCATTCGTAACGATTGTGCGAAAAAAATTCGCGAAACGGTCTCTCCGTCCTTCAATTTTAATTGCCGTTTAATTTTGGAAGGAACTCTGTACCCCGCACATTGCAGCGCATAAAGAAGGTGCGAAGTAATGCGAAGTAACGGTGTGTGTTGTCAGTGCTTCTCGCAAAAATGGTAACGGCTGATGTAACGGCTGATAGAAATAATTAGTGCGCATGCTGCTATCGATGTGTTTCGTCGAGGAAGACTTGGATTCGTGCTCCCTAAAGTGCAATCAGTGTACTCTTCGCCGAAATGTCATGCTCATAACCGGTGGTTCGGTTATAAGCACGGCACTGCGATCAGTAAAATCTCGTTGAAAGAATCAGTTAACAGTAGCGACTGTTCCTATTTTTGATGCAGTTTGCAAACAAAGACAGTGTCATTGCACGCAAATCGCACGTAAGCTATTAGTTTCGTCGTCACAAACGCAGAAACTTGGAATTGGCACAGGATACCGAGTCGAAATTTTGGTTCTACGTTAAACTTTGAATCTAAAACGCAATAAAAATTAAGTTAGCAGAGTAGATTTAATTTTAATGATACAATTTACTTCTATTTTGACTCTGATGATGCTCAAAATTTTCTTTTTCAGTTTTTTCAGTTTCATTATAAAATGTGTTATAGGCTTCAGAATATTAAAATAAGTGTTGAATAGAATAGTGAGGCTAAAAGTAGAATCAAAATTTCGACTTAGGTAGGTTAAGTAAAATCAAAAGAACTAGATTTCAGAGTATTAAAATAAATGTTAAATGGAATTGAATAATAAGGCTGAAAGTAGGATCAAAATTTCGACTTAGGTAGGTTAAATAAAATCAAAAGAACTAGATTTCAGAGTATTAAAATAAATGTTAAATGGAATTGAATAATAAGGCTGAAAGTAGGATCAAAATTTCGACTTAGGTAGGTTAAATAAAATCAAAAGAACTAGATTTCAGAGTATTAAAATAAATGTTAAATGGAATTGAATAATAAGGCTGAAAGTAGGATCAAAATTTCGACTCGGCTGTCTAACGTATTTGCGTACTACAGATTCTGTAGCGAAATTTACTGGTTACAATCAGCGAGATACAAGGGTGGAGCATTAAAGTGGGAGTGTTTCCACTACGAGTCAATGAATATTCACCGATTATCGGTGAAACATTCTCAAAAACGATTCAATCAGAAGATCATTTTTACTGGTTCACTTTAAGGGAGCGATAATTGCAGTAAGCATGTATCGCGAACAATACGCCCGTCGAATCCGCTCGCGCGAATCTCAATTCGCGAAGTGCTTTCGCTCTTATTGAATTAGTTTACAACTAACGTCATTGGTGCGTGAGTTCGTCTCGAATTATCTACACAGTCAGTGCACACGGCCACTAGTAGAGCGAGACCACCGTTAATTCCGAACAGTATAGTGTTCGTTCCTGCTCCGAATAAAAAGTGTCTCACACGCGCGGGTGCTTTCCGACATTTGGATAGAAAGAGATTTCACGCAGCTCCCCTCCCACACATTCTCTCGAGAAACGCGTTAGAATAATGCTGCTTCACTAAAGATTCATGTCAAGTTTAAACAACGCATAATGGAGTTGCTTTGTGAAATCTTACGGAGCAAAATGGTAATAAAAAATATTATTCTTGCACACGGTTTGAGAGGAAAATTCCGCTTACTGTAAAACGGCTCGTATCACCGTGTGTGCGTAGACAAACGTCAAACAGGAAAACTCTAAAAATAGCTATACTTTATGAACTAAAAAAGCAATAAAAAGCTATTTCATTGAACATATAATTTTATAAATGTGTAAATTTTAACATGTTAGATAACCAATGAGTATTTCACTATTTTCCAAAATATAACAAACATGGTCCTCTCCAAATCATTTGATAATTCTAAAGCTAAGAATTCATAAAGACTCTGTTTCGCGCGCGAGTAATCGTTAAATAATATATGTTGCTTTTTCCAGTTGATGTGAACTAACAACGCACAAAATACGTTCGATCCACATTCACATTCTGTAACTGGTTGCAAAAGCGACTGCATGATTTCCGCGAGACAATATCGGACGTAGTTTCCGCGTTAGCGAATCAGGTGGCCGCATTTAACGCTAAACGCGCAGTATGTATACGGGCCCGTGAATTTACGTAGTGCCGAGTAATAGCCACCGAAAATGAGTCTGCGCTGGATTCACGAGAATCTGGAAGCGCCGACGTGCGACGAGGAGTGCAGCGATATCGACGATAGCTGCAGCGACGACAGCTACGACACGGATCTGTCTCTTCACGAGGACAACGAAGCGACGACGGAAAACGGCAAGGGGATCGCTCGTGACAATCGGAAGAAGAGGGAAACCAGAAGGCCACCCACCACGACCCTCACCTTCGACGAGAACGGGTACATATCTGGACTCATGATTAAATTACAAACTCAAAAGGTTGATTGAGGCGTCACGCCAAACCACGCAATTAGCGCTGTCTTTTGAACGCGTTTCGCGAATGCAATTAAGGAGGTTGCAAGACTCATTTTGAGTGACGCGCATCAAGGAGATCACTCATAAACTTACTATTCATCGAACGAAATTACGTTTCCTATACATTTATTTCGTTATTTACGTAATAAATGTCAATATGAGGCAAAGTTGAGACAGATATACATATACGATATTACAAATATGAAAAATATTATTTTTTATTTTTCTTACTAACGTTTTATTTGTGCATCAGTTTATTTAGTAGAGATGCACAGATAATAGAAAGAGATGCACTGTACAAAATTTTTTGTTAGATTTTTGTTAACACATTTCACGTGTCCCAATTTATCAATTCTAATTTTTGTATTACATAAGGCGAATATGTTAAAAAATAACATAACTTATCTGTATGTGTGTGTGTGTGTGTGTGTGTGTAAATACTTTACATATAAAATGTGTCATCAAGAATGCACATGTTACATGCAAGTTGTGTTACTTTAATACTGAGAAATGGTGAATATGAATTTAATGCAGAAGAATGAATATAACACAACGACAATACATTAAATTAATACACAGGCATGTTAAAAATTTAACACAAGTATTTTGGATTGATTTCAACACAATTAAAAAATGTTTTCGCCGTATATATAAGTGTTTAAATATGTGTTTATATATATGCATCTTGAGTATTACTCGATATA
Source organism: Odontomachus brunneus (assembly GCF_010583005.1). Taxonomy (NCBI): domain Eukaryota; kingdom Metazoa; phylum Arthropoda; class Insecta; order Hymenoptera; family Formicidae; genus Odontomachus; species Odontomachus brunneus. Next base: position 938,844 of record NW_022639464.1, read on the forward strand.
TAAATTACGAACTTTCCACCATCGGTATATTAGTCTTCAATATCGTAGTAGTGTTTCATTAAAATCCTAATTTTAGCAAGATTGCAGGAAATAAAAATAGAAATTAAAAATAGCATACCAACTCCAAGATTTCGAATGATCAATCTTCTTCTAATTGCACGAGGAGTTAGATAATATCTCAATTTATATATTCACGGAAAAACAACTCTGTTAATATAACTGGGTTTTTTGTTACTTGGGACCAGATGAAAAATTGAACAGGAATATTCCTGTAGGAAGTTTCCACTCATCAGTCAATTACTGTCAGTTATCTCGACGGAGTTTTAATGCAGCTGAATGTTTTCGACGAACGTTTTCGGTCACAGTAACAAAGATATTATTTTCCATCAGCGAATTTTTTGTCTGGTCTCCATATAGTCACTGAAATTTTTCTGTGCACGTTTCGATGAATTCTTAATGAATTAATTTTGCTTTAAAACCTCCTTAAAATGAAGGAACAGCTGAATGTGAAATAGACAAAATTGCTGGCTGCGCCTCGCAGAGGGAAACGACGGTATTTAACATGGACGCTTTTCGCTCGCGTTCCCTAGCCCTACGAATCTTCCGGTGAAATGTGTAATTTGCGCAAATGGACAAATTAGCATAATTACTGGAACAAGGTAAAATGCTCGATCGTCACTAGATACTTGGGGGACGCATTTGTCTACCTAGTTGTCCTCCAACACACGTTCTAATGTACATTCATTGATCACTTGACTCGATTAACTTTCTGCTCCATATCGCCGCAGGGTCAGCAGATGCACTAGGTGTAGTTTGTGTTAATAACGGTAGTAAACGAGCGCGGTGCCGTACGCATGGTGCGGCGTCGCGGCCATAATTTCTCGCGAACTGCGCAACGTTTCCCTGCTACGTGACGCGTTACACAAAATTATGATTGACGCTCCGACGGATTCGCCGAGATGCAATTTGCACCGTTCGACAGAAATATTCGAGAGTTCTGTCCCGGAAATAAAGAGGAGCCACTTTTATCACGTTGTTTCCACCAAGGACAAAAATTTTGTATCTTTACGAGGAAAATGTTTCGGGATAGGCTGTTACACGAAAATTTAATTGATAAACGATAGTTATGCGATATAACACTCGAAGAGGATTCACACGTTCGTTCATCATCTACTTAGACGCGCTCGTGTTAGGCAGCTTTAAAGTTACCTTGTAAAACTGCGTACAATTACCGCAGCGGGAACAAAGTAAGTTGATGCTAAGAATATACCTCAACGGAAGGGATAATGTTTTTCTTTCTCAGTGAGGCCTCTTGAAAAATACGAGAGTGGTTGGAGTAGTATCTTTGTGATAAATATATTTTTATGGGAAGATACTTTTAATTCATTTCGGGTTAATCAAGGCAAACGTTAATGAATCAGGTTGAATAACTGAACACGAGAGAGTTCAAATCGCGCAGAAAAATACATGCATTGCATTCAAAATTTTTTTAAAAATTCATATGTAAATCTATTACAAGTTCATCATAAACATCAAATTTATTTAAAATGCATTCTAAATGCTGGTGCAAGTTTAGCATTTCAATCAAGAATATCAAATTAAAAATTCGGTTTTCTTATTACATAGAGTTGAATCAACTTTTTTCCAATAAAGTTTTATAATATTCTTAAAAAAAATTATCTCCTTCTTTTGAGTATACAATGAGATTTTCTAAAATTCATGATGAGTATATTTTGAGACTATCATCAGCAAAATATTCTTTGTTGAAGATAATCATTATCCAAAAGAAGGAAAGTAAACCGAGTAATAGCTTTCCTTGGCAATAGAATGATATTTTTCTGCGTGAAGTGATGAGTTTTTCCTTTTTAAAGAAAAAAAACACCCACATTTTAAATACGAATTACAGATCGACACGATTAATGACGCGTAATTCCGTTCGGACGTATTGTATGTTTACTTACTACTTCACGCGTTTACACCTTCACGCAACGGATGTAAATGTTGTCTGCAGGAGGCCATCGAGCATGCCTTGTACACGAAGCCATGTAAAATTAACCGCGTTAACGTGCACTTTCTGCACGGCGGCCAAGCCGTTCGCGTAACTCTCGCACAAAGCCTATTGACATTTCGTTTCCTCTCCCAGAGAATCGGTTTAAAATTAACGAAGTGCGCGCGAGAGCGCCTACGGTACGGCGCTCTCGCGGTGCGCTTCATTCACGGGGCTTGCTGACCTGGAAAACCGGCCGACCTATATATTTTCTAGCGTCTATAACGGCATGAACACCCCTCATGGCTGCGGGAAAAACGTAACCCTAATAACCAACCGCTTCAGAAATACATTACGCTTAAAAGTTCGAACAATATTTAAAAAAGAAAATATAACACAGACGCGCCGCAAATATATTGCAATATTTTGGATTATAGTTGGATATTCTTCAGAAAAGATCAGACTTATATAAATGTTATTATAGGGACTTGTGTATTGTGGTTATATTTTCTATCTACGTATTAATCTCATTTTTATTGTACAATAGAAACAAACAGATCCTTTCTCTCTCTTTTTCTCTCTCTTTCTCTTCTTATATAACTGTATGACACTCACGTAGGTAACTTATGAGCTATCCAATTGCAATTACAGGACGCCGCGTAACGTCGACGCCAAATCGCGCAAATATTCGCCGTACGTGATATGGGATCCTCGGCAGCCGGCGAAAAATCCCGCCTACAATTGCCGCGCAATAAAACTGTATTGTCGGACCGGGTATCATCTGGCAATAACACCGTCGGGACGAGTGCGTGGATTATATGGCAACAATGAGTCGCACGGTATTACCTCCCTCCTACTTCTACAAAATATTCATCAGAACAATTGGGCTATTCTGAAATTAATCGTCTGAGTGACAACCAGGGTCATTTATGTCCGAGCTATTCTAAGTGCTCGCTCTTCGAAGTATTTCTATTTAAAAATCATAAAAAATGAAATACTTGGCAATTTATTTTTCATGAAAAAACTACGTGGTTCTCAAGTAGAAGAGTAAAGAAAGTTTCAATTATTTTTGAGCATTTTTTTAACACTCCCAAAGGTTGAAAAATCAAGGAAGACATTAATAATTTTGGTTACTCACTCTGAAGGTACATTGAAAGAAAGAAATATCCAAAAAACAGTGAATTTTTTTCGGTGGATGCTAATAACATGTTTGCTAAACTATTATAAAATATTTTTCAAATAATAGAATACTTTAAACGTAAAATCTGAAGAAAACATTAGCTTTTCATGAAAGCTAAGCTAATAAAAATAGTGATAATGATGATAATTACAATATCAATAAAATATAATTATCCCATATATTCTAGATGATCAAGTGATCCTTTGATTGATAACTTATTTTAGCTATACTGAAAGGAAAAGATATTTAAAAAATAGTAAATGTTTTACTTAGTTTTATTTAGTTAATAATTTTTTCTTTTATCCAAATAGAATAAATAAATAAATAAATAAATAAATAAATATATATATATATATATATATATATATTTATTTATTTATTCTATTTGGATAAAAGAAAAAATTACTAACTAAATAAATATTTACTATTTTTTAAATATCTTATATTTAAATATTTAATATTTTTAAATTTATATTTTTTATAATATACTCTTTTTCTTTCAGTTTACCAAAAATAAGTTGTCATTCCGAAGATCACTTGATCATCTAGAATATATGGGACAATTATATTTTTATTGATATTGTAATTATCATCATTATCATTATTTTTATTAGTATCATATATTACCGTTATTAAAGGAGCTTTTATTTTGCAGTTTTACTTCATGTGATATCCGTATCTTTTGGCATTATCAAAATACAAAGTGTCGAAACAAGGCTGTATTTAGCATTCAATAAGAAAGGCCGATTATACGGAGAGGTAAGACGCACAAAAAAGTATTACGTTAGCCGTTAGAATAGGAGAAGACGAAACATTGTCCTTTGACAAATTTTCTTAACTTACGATTATATAAAAAAGCTCTTACAATTGAGAAATATGAGACATAAATCAACAATATTATCGTACAATATTATCGGCGTATGCAAAATTTTGTGTGTAAGGTAAAAATATCAATGCCTGAATACTAGAGATGGAAAATTACCGTCAAATTAAAAAAATTACTGATACTACGGTAAAATTGTAATTTATCGGCAATTTTGGAAGTTCAAAAAGATATTATTTGGAAGTTCAAAGAGATAATTAAATAATACTAAGGTGTAGGAGATGTTCAGTTGGAAAGAGATAATGTTACTCTTTCTATTGGAATTGCAATATTATATAATTAAACAAAGTAATTTATAATTTCTAATGTAATGTTAAATGTGTTTCCGTTTTTTTCTGTTCTCCCTATAAAAAATATAAGATGATACACATGTCATATGTTTTTTTGTAAAAACTCTAATAAAAAAAAGTTTTTAATTTTCCCTCTAGTTGTAGAGGCTACTTTTATGAGTTTTATTTAAAACTTCTTTTATATCTGTAATTTTGTTTTAATTACTATTTTACCGAGTATTCTAAACTGTGTAATTTATCGAAAAATTACCGTCTCATTGGGTCATTTTCATCTGGACACTAATAAAGCTGGTACCTAACTCTAGACATTCTTATTGTTTTGGTATTAAAAATTTCGAATAACGAAATTTACGAATATTGAACTTTCAATATAATAAATATTCATATATATTCAATATAGAGATATTTATATTTTTTCTTTGTATTGCAAGCTTATAAACCTACACAAAGGTTACACTCCAATTTCTTTCTAATTTGGTACAAATGTAGCAGATATAGTACAAGATATAATTAAATAATTCGGCATAGCTGAGAAACGAACCATTCTAAATTTCTTTAGCCGAGATTGCTAAATATTTTAAATCTATGCTAAATTAGTCAAAAATGATTCGAATCTCGGTCAAACCGAGAGAAATCCGGCAATTGTAATTAAAATTTTAACAAAATTGGAATAGCTGAGACACGAACTATTCTAAATTTCCTTAGTCGAGATTCCAACCGAAATATTTCAAATCTGTGCTAAATTAGTCAAAAATTCGAATCTCGGCCAAACCGAAAAATTATTTGTATAAATAATTTTTTTCAACTTTTTACTTGTTTTGTTTAAACATTTTATTATTTGTGCAAATTTAACATATTTGACCTCATATTCATAATCAGCAAACCAAAAACGCCTATATCTTATATTCAATTTTATTTCTTATGTAGTTGTGTTGCACTTGTTGATGATAGGAAGAAGAACATTAAAAAGCTATAAACTGCCCACGAAATTCAAAATGGGCCAAAATGAAAAATTTGACCTAAATATTTTTTGTATTTCTACATTTATGTTAAATTAGGAAGAAATTGAAGTGTACCTTTTAGGAAGGTTTACTTGTTAGATATTTGTTAAAGATCAAAACATGACAAAAATGTTAGATACCAATGTTATTAGTATCTAGGCATCGGTAATTTTATTTTATAGCGCCCTGTGAAATTTTGCACGGAGATTTTATAATAAAAATTATTATAGGATTTTGTAACTGAGAAGTAGATTGACATTCTGCAATAATTGACTATTCTTTAATTTTTTATGTGCTACTTATATTTTGAGAACTGAAATATATATCACTTACTGAAACATTTGCTGTTTTTGACGAAATATGTTATGTTTCTAACGAAATTTACTATAGCAAGATAGACTTTACTGACAGACTATTTTCCTGGACTACTAAAAGCATAATAAACTTGAAAACAATTTATATGAAAAAGAACTATAATATTCTCTCTATGTGCGTGGTACTGTAAATTTTCCTCGACTTCACGCAAACCGTTTCTCACGACAATTTTGCCGAGTCTAATTCTACCTAATTTTCAACGATAGAAATAAAAATCGGTATAAATTGGATAAAATTTCTTTCACAAATTGTAATTTGACGGAAGTCGTTGAGGCCTATTACATAAATCTTGCACGACTAATTTCGATTTCAGGTGAATATGAACAACGACAATACCGAATGGGAGCAGTGGAGCATCGGCGCCTACGACGCGTTTCGATCACGTAAATACGTGCACTATGGCTGGTGGATAGGGATAAAAAAGAACGGACGTGCGAAGCCGGGGCCGAAAACGTCCTGGGGACAAAAGGCGATACAATTCTCAGCTATTCAAGAGGATTAATCGATCAAACGAGGAAAGTTCAAGAACGTGCCCGGGCATGCCTCACGAGATATGCTTTTTAGCTTTGATGAAAATGATCGTTCGTATTCCGATCGTTACGTGATTCGTCAAAGTTCCCGGAAAGAAGTTCAGTACGAGACAGTGATGAATGAGAGTTCTATGAGGGAAGAAATGATGACGACTAAAGGATAAGGAATAAAGAACTTATTCAGACGAGAAATCACGAGAAATGACCGATCAGTAACACGTTCCAATAGAATATAATGTTTATTATAACACTGTGTTGTCACTCAACAATGGGATAATTTGGGATTGTGCATTCTGCTTGTGCCCTCAAACTGAAACTCTATCGCAAGTCGCAGTTTCTCTCATTTTGCGGTAAATATATATTTGTTAACATATATCAATCGTCGAATCAATACGCTGACAAGCAAGATGATTGCATAACTCGTAATTTATGTAACTTGAAAATCGTTCCGTCGTAAACAGCGAAAACTGGCCATCTTGCTTGTAGCATACACGCGAATATCAATTTGTCATAATATATTATTATATATAATTATATAGCATATTGTAATTGTATATAATTATACATCATCTCTTTTGTACATCTACATACAATGCGTACATATATATAAATACGTCGAAATTTTCAAGCAAGAGTTTTCTATGAAAAAAGAGAACACTCTCTCCAACGTGTGAGAAATATGACTTCAAGTGTTTCAATATTTAGCATTGCAATGTGAACATGAAGTGTGCATTTCGGACAGATTTCTATAGATTTTCGTATAAATGCAAAGAATCAATGGATCCAGATGAATCAAATGATTCATCCATATACGATTGCAAATTAAGTAATTAAAGTTACCGACATATGTTAAATAAATAATAAAGAATTATGAAATTACTTAAAGAAATTCTGTTACACTCCCTCTCTTACTTGACATCACACACTACTTAACATAAAAAATGTTTGAAGTGAATAAATTACATTACTTTTCACAGACGGGAGAGAGAGCAATAACAAATACATTATCAATATTATTATGCATTAGTTTCATAAGAATCAGCTTAATCCTGATGAGAAAAATTAATCGAGCTGATTCATACGTTGTATATATAATAATTATAACGTTTTTTTTTTTAAAAATTTGCTAAGTATTCATATTTTGTAAAAACTGTAAAAATATAAAACCCATCTCGTTGGAAATGCGTAATAATAAGAATTCCAAGCGTGTTTTCAAGTCACAATCACAGTGAATGCATTATAAATAGTCTTAATTATAAGAAAAAGCATATTTTTTGATTATTCGATTGAGAAAAGGTAAATTGTTTTATGAGAGACATTTCTCCTCCCTCATAAGAATTATGTACAAGCTAACCAAAGCGAATTAAGCATAACATATCGAATGATATTTTTAAAAATGCCGCGGTGCCTTTCGCTAAGATCTTGTAATCAAATGCGCGCGCACTTTCCAAAATAGTCGAAACAATCACAATTATTTTAAGATCACTGTAGCTTGTTTACAATTTCTCTAAGTTGTTTAATTGTTTCAGTACTTCACTTCTTCTTGGTGTTAGGACTTGTCGACTGAAACACGCTGGATGCTGACATTAAGTTCTCAATGTACTGGCTCAGAACCTGATTCTCGCTCCTTAGTTTGAGATTCTCCTCCTTTACACTGTCCACTCTCTGTGACAGGTCTAAACAAAACACATATTCACACTTTATAGCATTGTCAACAATATCTTCCTTTTCTAATGTGTTAACTATTTCTTTAAATCTACACATACCATCTAAAGTATTTTGTAACTCAAGGACCTGTGCAATCAGTCTAGCTTTTTCCTCTTGCTCATCTGGACTAATGTCTGGATCTAGACCTGTAATTAGAGAATATTTTTTATATATTATCTTGATTCTTAAAAACTATAACTTCCATACATTTGCCAAAATATAGAAAAATTATTACAAAGTAAAAAACCTTCTAATTGAATATATAAAATGATTAGAAAAAATTTAGAGATAGAAATCAAAATATTGCTTACCTAATATTATTCTCTTCAATTTACAAACAAGTGAAATTAATATCATTCTGCTTCTATTCAAAGTTTGAAAAGTGTAAAATATAAAAGCCATGCATCTGATATCATAGGATCAATTAACAATATTGATAGTGTCACTTACTGTTTGGACTACAGCTTCCATTAGTAAACGTTGATGGAATAGAATCCATACTACGTCCTCTGCCTAATGCATCTGATATATGTGAGGCATTATCCAAAATTTCCTCTTCTGGTATTATCACTGTCAAGAATGTACAAGAAATAACCCTAGCCGATGTTATTACACAAGAAAAATAGCAAAGGCATAAGGAAGTCCAAATATGTAACGCGCAGTATGTAAGGAACATGAAAAGATATTAATAAAGAGGTTTCCTGAGCATAGTAATCTGAGAAAGAAGTCAAGCAAAGATTTGATTGGCGCCTCTCATTCCTCACGTTGCATTAAAGAAAGTTTCAGAAACAAGCAGAATGCACGTCACATTGTATGTGCAATATTAAATATAGAGTGCACACTTTAAACTCAGTTTGATGCTGATATTAGTAAATAGGATTTTGAAAGAGGTAAATGAAAATAATAATCGCACAAGCGCAAAATAAAACGCCAGCGAAACAGTAAATGAGACTCATGATAAGGGCTTGACTGATGCGTAAAGTAGGTTATGATTCATTAATTAGTGCGGGTAGCAAGGAGCAGTCGCTAGGGAACATAGCTGAATGCACAATTCGAAAATTCCTACCTTGGGGATCGTCGTCGGCCAGTGGTATACTATTCATGTCATCCTGAAGTTTAGCTGTCATCGTCGCTGACATTTCGACGGCGGTCAGGCACGTAGCAGCGAAGTCGCACGCGACGCAAACCTGCGCGCAACGATAGACTTGACTTTATCGATCCCCGACACAACCAATCGAGACTCGCGATATTTCCTTCGCGGCGCCGTCGGGCCTGCTTGATTATCGCGTATGTACGGCGAATCAATCGAATCTAAAAACTGGTTGAACTCTCTGTGTCATTACGCGTTCTGCTCCTTTTGCACTTTGCGGGACGTCGATCTGTCATAACCACCTGCATCGTGCAGAACTGCACGGTGTATCGAAATGACCGGACGGCGGAAACGCGCCAAGTCGTGCATACACTTTCGCGAGAGTTCCGATAACCTAGATTTTACCCGAGCGTCATCCTCACGAGCGTTTGTTGATGATATCACGTAAGGTGAAAGAGAGTTCGTTATTTTTAGACCAAGTTTTCACGCTTCTTTTGTTCCTTTCTATATTTGCTCCGTTATATTCTTTCTCCCTTCCTCTTTCCCTCTCTTCCTCTTTTTCACTCAGAACCTATCTACACTTTGCAGACCTTTTGCATCGTTTTGGACGTGGAAAGTGCACGAAAGTGCAGTTGAGAGCAAAAGGTCAACGTAAGATGTGATGCTTTGTAAACAATACATTGCATAAGATGCGATAATTGCAAGCAACCGATGACAAATTATTAAAAATATTCACCGAAGTGTACATCAAACGAGCGTGATAGACTTGGACAATTGAAGAACTACGACATGACCGATCATCGGTGACTGACAGTATGTTTAACTAGAGAGAAACCTGAGAGCGGCCACGCCATATGTTTTGGGCGACACCGATTTTCACACTGGTGCGATGCGCCATCTGCACCCATTTTTCAGGTGGAACTACGTTCCCTATACCCATTTTCAGACGATGCCGGTAAAGCAGCGATTCGGTGTGTGTCTATTCTACGCCCATTTCTTGGTGATTCGTGTCCGTGCTAAGCGCATAATTACGTGATTAAGAACATGGACCATTGCGTACAAACTTATATTCCATTCAACATGTACATAATCTTTTCTCTTTACGTATTGTCATAAATTTATTTACGTGTATATGCGTACATAATAATGCGATTAATATCGTTGCGTTATGTAGAGCATGGAAGTGGTCGTGCTTTTCGCGGTCAGGTTCTCGCATATACACGTACATATGATATTTCGTACGCATATATACGTAAATAAATTTATGACAGTGCGTAAAGAGAAAAGATCATGTGCATGTTAAATGGAATATAAGTTTGTACGCAATGGTCTATGTTCTTAACCACGCAATTATGCGCTTAGCACGGACACGAATCGCCAGGAAATGGGTGTAGAATAGACACGCACCAAATCGCTGCTTTACCGGCATCGTCTGAAAATGGGCGTAGAGAACGTAGTTCCACCTGAAAAATGGGTGCAGATGGCGCATCGCACCAGCGGGAAAATCGGTGTCGCCCAAAACATATGGCGTGGCCGCTCTCAGGCTTCTCTCTGATTTAACAAAGCAACGTGTACGAAATGTTTCGGTGTCTCGCAAAAGTACAGTTATACAAAAGTACAGTTCGATGTATTATATTAATTAGAATAATTATCTGAGTATTCGGAGTGTCGGTTTATCAGTAGTTGCTAATGCAGCTATAACCCGTCACCGATAACACAAGCAATATAACCTCCAACAGTGATTCTGCATTACAGTTCCACTTGGAAAGCAGAAGGCAGTTCGTGTTTAAGGCTAATATTACATGCGTCGTACGACGAGTATTATCGGACATATTGATTGTCGGATAGAATTCTTCTAAGATCCCTGATTTTTCCTTCAGATACCCCAAAAATTCTCTATCCAACAGCCAATTAGAACGTCCGTCAAGCTTGCCGTACGATACGTGTAATATCGACCTAAGACGCGACGAGTAACAAACTTTAAGAGGCACAAGCGAATCGACCAATCACAACTGAGAATTTCAAAATTTCGTAATGCTTGATTGCGATTGGCCGCTTGACTTATTGCTTTAATTCCCGCTTTCGTGCTCTATCACTTTTGTGAAAGGCCGAGACGGACTGGCAGGAATTTGCATCGCTGAGGATATTTTTGACGATGGATCGCAAAATTAATACTGCACGATCTCTCAGGTATGTACATCAGATAGCTGAAACACTACGTAGCGTCAGTGCGCTTCCATTATCTCCTCATTAATAGATTCTATATCATAATATGATTCTTTATTCAGGTGTTTAGCGTTGCTCTCGGCGGCGTTCCTTCCAAGTGAACACCAACAAACAGCAACATTATATGAATGTTATAATTCCCAATTAACAGTTACAATATAATTGTCACATAATACTCGTATTATATTGCATTTACGTTGTCGAGGAAATTGTAGCGTTGATGTTATGTTGTTGCTAGTTGGTGTTTACCGAATTCACTGGCTTGGTGTTCGTGTAAAGAGTGAAATCACGAAGCATGAAAGCGTATTGTATAGATACCGGATCCCGTAGTATTTTGGAGTGTGAGTACCATTAACTTTTGATTATAATATCATACATTGATTATACATTGTATCTGATTATATATTATACTTAGAACGTAATGAAGTGAACGTAATTAGAACGTATGTGAAATGATGTGCTCGAGTAAACTATATAAAAGATTGAAAGGCATCTGAAAAAGATCAGCTTATTCCATTTTTATAGCATCATTTAGAGGCGTTCCCATTGCCTGATTTATGACTGTCAATTTCGCACACGTTCTGGAATTATTTCGTCGCCTAGTCTCTAGATATGAGTTACGTTACGCCTGGTGCTGAAATCCGTGTTCTACGTAAAATATATAATGGCGATCGTTCTTTTTTATTCACGAAAATGCATAGCAAAGAGAAATGAGGAACATACATGAAAAATAGACGTTTATAGTAAAGAGAATATACTTTCGCGATTTAAATGAAATAAAATATATAATAGTGTTCGCTCTTTTATTTATGGAAATGCATAGTGAAAAATAACGGAAAGCAAATATATAAGAAACACACACACACACAAAATAAAAGTTCAAAGTTAAAAGAAATATACTTTCATGATCTTCTTCATGGTGGTCTTTTAAAATAAATCAGTAAAGACGTTTCTGATTGAATCAATAAATTCTTAAAGTGTAATTCTTCAATCAGTAAATCTTTCTGATTGAATCAGCGAAAGGAATTTTCACCAATGAACAGTGAATACTTATTGATTTTCAATGGAAACATTCTACTTTACTTCGCCTTATCTATCGATTCGCTTATATCTCATTGACCAGTGGAAGTAAGATTTCATTACCAAATTATTAGTACATAAATACATTATTTGCTGTGCCAGACCTAGCTTTCTATATTTATGATAATTGAATTAATTTCTATACACATTGCATGTAATGACACTGTCTGTGCTAGTAAACTGCATCAATAATAGCTGTATATTTTATTGATTGCAAAGCTATATTTATAACTTATACTATACTTATATAACTGAACCAATTATAAGTATAGCATTTTAGTGAAGAATACACTGACTGTACTTTAAAGAGTGATATAAGATAAAAGCATCAATTTATAGTACCTAATTTTGAACATTCTTACTATTTTAGTCTTTAAATATAGATGTTTGAATGTAGAATATATGTACATATTCAATATAAATAAATAAATAAATAAATAAATATATATATATATATATATATATATATATTCTTCTTATGTTAAAAATGTAAATATTTATATTTAAAAACTTTAAAATAATAAAAATGTAAGGATAATTGTTTATTCTATTTAAATAAGGAAATATAAGAAAATAAATAACAGTAGGCAAAGGAGGATGATATAAGGTAAAAGTCATGGACATGTATTTTATTATATTCTTATTGTTTTGAAGTTTTTAAATATGAATATTATCATATTTAATTATATGAATCATTCATAGACAGAATATTAGTTTTTTCTGTTGTTCTTGAATATTATAAATTCTTTTCAATTTTACTATGATTTATAGTGCAAGAATACATTGTAAATTTTATTAGAAATATAACGAATTTTTAATATATATATATATATATATATATATATATATATATATATATATATATATATATATATATATAT
>NW_022639464.1:952110-958470 GCF_010583005.1 Odontomachus brunneus
ATATATATATATATATATATATATATATATATATTAGTATAAATAAATATGTTATATTTGTATCCATAAATATTTCTTATTTTTTATATATTTTTTCTCAGTGTTATTTATATTTTAGGAATTATAATGTGCTATTTAAAAATTCGTTATATTTCTAATGAAATTTACTATGTTCCTTAGAACAAGGTAGATTTTATTGACAATGTATTCTGGCACACTACTAGAACATAGTAAAACTGAAAAGAATTTATAATATTCAAGGACAACAGAAAAAACTAATATTCTGTCTGTGTATAATTTTACCGCGTCTCATTAATTTACGCGTAAAGCATAATTTCGATTGCTTGAATTTTAATCAAGTTTTGGAATAATCCATAGAAACTACCGTGGCAGTTAAGTTACGACTTTTGGCGTTAACTATGAAAGTCACATGCCTTTTTGCATTCTCTGACTGAAAATTCGACTATGCTTAAAAACGTAAGTCTACTTGGGGTTTTTCATTGATTTGAAAGGGCCGTCTCTATCGTTGGAGCTACATCTTCACGTACGTCACACGAATGTTTCGCTCACGTAAATCATCGCTTATCGTGGCGAACCTCAATGTTTTAAATTAACTTCTCAACGGGTCGAAGCTAAAATGATCGCGTTGCCGCTCCCGCTTTTCGAGGGGCGACCCGGACGTTGGAGAATGAGAAAAAATTGCGAAAGATACGGCGCGAGGTGACGAAGGGCGCGAAAGGGATCGAGACCCGATTTTAATCCCGGTCGGATTAACGCCGCCAACGACGACTTTCGGCGCGGGCATTTTTCAATTTTAAACGACGGGTTAGGGCACGAGGTGAGTTGCAGTACGAAGCACGGAGGATTGTAGGGTGGGTGAGCGGGCGGGAGGTGCAATTTGCAGTAAAGCAAACGGCGGCCGGCGATCGCGCGGCTTTATCGGCCACCGGGGCCTCTAAAAGCGCACTCGCCGGCCCCGCAAATTGCTCGTCGCGAGATTTTATCGAGCCGTTTAGCCCCTAACTCGACATCGACGTGTCGTGTCGTATAATGCATTCCGGTCGAAATACAATTCGCATTATAATATCGCCATTACAACAGCGTGTTCTATCGATTTTCGATAAGGCGACGCGTTTTTTTCGCGTTATCGCAATAAAACACTCTCCAGACTTATTTATTCATACAGGCTAAGTTTCTTGCGAATGCGCATTTATATTGGAAGATCATTTGTAACTTGTAATTATTAAATTACGTGCTTTGAGGTTGGTTTCGACAGTATACAACAATATAATCTTATTCTTAACGGATATCCTCATACATTTAATCTTATTCTTACGGAGATCCTGTGAGAAAAAAAATATCTAAAAATTAGTAAATATTTACTGGGTGGACATTCTGACAGCATATCTACTTACATAAATTTAAATTCTTTTATTTAAATAGAATAAATAATTGCTTCTTCAGAGGAGAAATAAAGATTTTCTTGAGATTTTAAAAATATGTACATTTTCTTATTTGAGAAATATTTTATATCAGTATGAGTAAATACATATACTGTTAGTATCTACCAAATGAATATTTACTATTTCTTAGATATTTTTTTCTCAGTGTATACATGGTTTCAGAAGGATTCATCTAAAATCCGAAGGATTTCATCTATTTTCCGAAGGAAAATATTCTAGCAAAAAGAAACTTAAAAAAGATGCAAGATGTTATATATGTTAATTTCCTATAATCTCATATTTTAAGCGAAAATTCTTACTGAAAAGTATTCCTTTTCTATTGAAATAAACTATTAATCACAAATCTACTTGATATTATCTCAATTTTCTTTTTCTTTTGAGTCAATAGGAATGAATATGTTTGCTTGAAATAGAATGCTCTTTTTTAGAAGCAACTTCTATTAAAAACAAAATTCGTACTGTAGATAAAAGACGAAACTTACCCAACTTTAAGAAATATTAAAATATTTTCCTTTTGGTTTTAGAAGAATTCTCTTTTGAGGCCATATGTACGTATAAAAGGATATCTTTAGAAACATCACGTGGAGAGATCTTTTATTTTTTTGCAACAGCTGCCAAATAAGCAACTCGGAGCGGTTCAATAAGTAAACTTATCATAACTCGATCATCAAACTCATTGTTTATTCCACAAAAGTAATTTAATATTTTCGTATTTTATTATCCACCCTTTCTTCGTCTATATACAAATTAAATGGTAAGATTTATTCCGGGTTGCATCTGAATGATAGAATTAATGTAACTCTGGCGCTCTTCTGATCTGTAATTTAAATCCAGGAGTTCTATAACGTCTCTGATTAAATCTCTCCAAAGTAAAGCTACCTAAAGTCAACTGATCTTTCATGTTATGAAAATTCAAATACGATGTATTTCTGTATGCACTGATATCTAGAAATACGAAGTATTTTTATCTACTTGATTATTTCAAATTTTTTAAATTTAGTGATACTGAAATTTAGCAATAGAAAATAGTTTTAACTTTAAGGCTCCTGACTAGTTGTCGCGGTTATTTTGATTTATAACGTCGGAAGCAAGAAAATACACGTTCAAAATTCTTACAAAATACGTCGAAATAAAAGGATGTATCTACAATGTGACTTTGCAATTGATTGAACGAATTTGTAAAATCCATAAACTTTTCCCAGTTCTAACAATCAATAAATAATCGTAAAATTAATGTGACAAAACAAAAAGAAAAGAGATTAAAACGGAAGATTACACGTTAATTTTATGATTATTTATTAATTATTAGAACAAAAGGCAAGAGTTCGGATCTGCATGATTGCAAGTATCATTTTATGGATGCATCTATTTATTTCGAAGTATTTTGCAGGAATTTTGAGCGAGCATCTTCTCGCTTCTGACGTCATCAATCAAGAGTTCGCGAGTATCCAGAAGCTTTGAAAGTTCCCCAATGTCGTCCCCTAATCGACGTTTGTGGCTTACACAATTTTACTCCTCGATGCTGCTTGATTAACATCTGCAAGTTCTACAAGCCACAATTAGCGAGGAGTTATTCTCTGTATTATTCCACTCCTACGAACGGTTTCAATCTGATAAGGGATTCGTAACACTCGTGAATCGTAAGCGCTCGCGTCGGCATAAGTTCCCAAAGAAGAACTATCTCGTTCGAAGCTGAAACTTTCGACAAAGTCAAACGGCACTACGGGGAGAGTCAGCGATACAACTTTTGATGGGGCACGGAACTCTTGGGGAAGCTACGCCGCGGAATTTTGCCGGGACGGACACGTAGAATTACCGTCGCGGCAAAAGACACACGACGACTCTCAAAGGGACGAGGCACGCCTTTGTCGATACCTTCGACAGTTTTGTGATACCTTCGATACCTTTGTCGCTTGTGAATAATCCTTTTTTTTTTAGAATCCTTTATTTTAATTTTTTAATTATGATCCTTTAATATTCCTTTAGAATCTTTTATTTCGATGTTGCACAAATAGCGCACCGCTTGTGGAACTTGTGATCTCCTCAGTTTAGTTGATTTTTTCTTGGTACTCTTTATAATTAACAATTTATTGAAAGAGTATATATTGCGTGTCCTCGAAAGTTTTCTGTACATGTACACACGGAAAATTTCTAGACGATTGTATGATATTTTAACTTTAAAAGCAGGGTTATTCGGATTTTTTTTTTTTAATAACTTTGCATTTCTTCCCACTTCAAAATTTCTAAGACTTCATATATATTTAAAAAAAAAAAATAGTATAGCAAGAGCATTTGAAGCTTACAGTAGCGGCAATATAATTTCAATTATTTTTTTTCTCAAGTTATTTTAATAAAATTTAATTAGTCTTATTCGGCTATTTGGGTCAGTATCTTTCTTCTGTGAAATAATGTAATAAATATAGGTACAGATCGATAAGAATAATCAGAGATTTATAGTTTATTACTTGTTAAATGATGACAGACTATGAATGTCAGTCTAAATATTTCGACTCGGATATTTCTGTATTTTCGGTGAGTTAATCAAACGGTCGGTTAATAATGGTTAGTAACGGAAGTTTCCTGTATAATAAATGATTTGGCATACCTTGAAATTATATGATGTACCATCGCTCGGCTTCCTGTGTCCTCCGTCTTAGCTCTTCGACTCAATATCTTGGTTGCTTCGTCATGGTATTTGCACTGACACTGACACTCGCGTAGACACGATTAAATCGAAGATATACGTGCGAAATAGCGCGATGCCGATAAGAGATTAATTAAATATCTTAAAATTTGGACGAAATAGTTAAATTATCCGAGAGGAAATAGATAACGTATATATTGACACACGTAGCACGTGATGTGTGTGTCGCTCGCTAGCTCAGAACTGAATGAAAACATCTGGAAAAGTCCACAAAGATAAACTTGATCGTCTTGAAACTTCGCATATTTTGATCGTGTAGAGAAACAATAGATAACGTACATAATAGAAACTGAATGGAAACACCTGGTAAAATCCGCGAGATACAAAGATAAGTTTGACCGTCTTGAAGGTTGCGAATGTTTTGATTGAAACAAAAATACCTAAAGTTTATTCGAGTTGCTTGTACTATTCACACTTTTATACCTAATGCATACTAATGTACTCTAAATAACAGAAACTTTCCAAAATACGTTCTGAAGACGCTTTTAGGACGAAGGGACGTCATCAGAATATTTTTATGACGTCCTTTGAAAGAATGAGCTGTCTGAAAATGATAATATCGAACAAATTTATTCACATTAATTGAACTTTTTACACTTTTAGCGCACTTAAATTAACACATATGTGCGTACTGAGCGCACATTAATTCTTTAGTCCCGATCTACAATAGGTGTAGTAAGCTTTAAGCTTTAAGAAATTGACCAATCATAGTCGAATTATAGAAGAATCGTGATTGGTTAATTTCAACAACAAATCGATTCGAATAAATCTCTATTTGCCTAGCAGAGTTACGTTAACATATTGAGTAGCACGAGTCATTAAACGATGACGTTCGAGACTTAAGGTGACCCAATTATGGATCGAGTCTTTCGGGACCTTTACTAATTAAGTCTTTCGGTCAGACTTGATTAATTAATGTATTAAAAGAATACATATTATGATTAAAATCTGGACATAATTTTTTTATATTATTTAGTTCCTTTACAATTGTATTCTAAGTTTACATCCACAAACATTAATGTTTAATAAAAAATCTAGAGTGTCATTTGGTTTATTGGTTATTTTAAATTATAAAACTGTTAGTACTTGTGTTGCATACGTCATTATCTTATATAAACTAAAACAATGTGAGTGAGTTATGGGCATTTTTAATATAAAATTGGATATTTCTATAACTCATTATGGGGACATAAAAGTTTTACTTGCTTATAATTGAAAGTTATCTTCAAGTATTTCTAATTCATCCTGTTTAAATTTCGAATCAATTAATTTAGAGTCTAATCATTTTGCTTCAAAACTATGATGTTTATATATTGGTACTGATTTTTAATGTTTGACCGACAAATTTATACAAATAAATGAAAATTACTCTAAAATGACGTTAAATGATCCATAAATAAGACTGTTACTTTATAACAGATTCTAAATGTCGACTCGGGGTTGCATGTAGAAATAAAACATTCTCTCTTAGATAATATATAATAGTTCTATGTATCGCATATCTAATATACTCGCTATAAATTCATTTCACTTAAGGTATTGCTTTAAAAAATTTTCTTCATCGGTAATATTATCGATTTGGAAAAAAGAAGAAAAGACTCGAGATTTTAACGAGGAGCTTAGTAATCGGCTCGGTGCGATTACTGAATGTCTCTGAGCTCTAGTGGAAGCTTGGCCTTGTACCTAGCCGGATAATTCCGAGTCCTTAATTTCTGTTGATCTTTGGGGATCAAGGATTCTAAGTTTGCAAGCTGTGAAAGCAAATGATTTCTTTCCTTCTACAGCAACTTTGCTTTTCGAAACTTTGCGGAAAGCATCGTGAGAAGATCTCAGTGTGAAAGCATATCTATATATAAGGTATCTGGATTTAGACTGAGCGCCTGTGTGCAAGTGAAACTCGTTAAACTGAACAGATGACTTTTCAGTCATCTACCAAAATTTTGAAAGTTCTACCACGATAATTACTGAGGTATTAATAAAAGAAAAACAATTGGAGAGTGAGTATGTAAGATGTAGCGAGACGATCTTTATAGACAATAGGAGATCAAGAAACATGTCTAGGATATCTCTTCTCTGCTAGTCTGCAGGGTTCGTCCCATCGCGTCGCATATTGATTGACTAATTTTATTTCATTATTATATATGAATACTTATGAAGACACAGAGAGAGAGAGAGAGAGAGAGAGAGAGAGAG
>NW_022639464.1:959132-975198 GCF_010583005.1 Odontomachus brunneus
AGAGAGAGAGAGAGAGAGAGAGAGAGAGAGAGAGAGAGAGAGAGAGAGAGAGAGTTTATAAAATAATACAGAGTTTTTCTATTTGATATAACAAGTTCTGTTTGCGCACGTGCGATGACAGACACTCTGTATATTTCGTACAGAGAATCCAGACACCCTATATACTTTAGACAGACAAATTTTATTTATTTTATGCACGAAAATAAGGATATGTCGTATTATATGATATACGTATACTAGGAATTGAAGATGGGTTTTTTCTAACGCAATAAATAGCAATTAACAGTAATATTATATTAATGTTGTAATTCCCTCCTCGACAATATAACTACTGTATAACACTCACGTTATATTACATTCACATTGTTCAGTAGGAAATTATAATATTGATGTTACGTTACCAATAATTGGTGTTCATTGAGTCAATAACAAGGTTTTGTATGTAAATCAATAGTCTTCTAATACACATGTGTGATTAATATGAATAATAAGTCTTAAAGTGTGCATTAAAACATTTTCAGCGAACACAACCGTCATCAAATTTTTCAAACATACACAGTAAAGTTTTTAAATCATTATTATATCCGCATGTTAATAATTTTTGAATAAATATATGCGGGCTATTTTCAATATGTAACATACGCAAATGAATTTCGCATAATGTTACATAATGTAACATAATAATGTTACATAACGTAATATATAATAATATATTACATATTAGTATCCAGACCTATCGCTTATTATATTTATTGTCGAAGCGACAATCAGTTTAAAGCGCAACCCATTTTAATAAACGGTGCAATAACAGCTATACAATCGGCACAATGCCGCGAGTTCTTTTTTTTCGCCGCAATAACGATCGCAAAAACCTGCGGACGGGGAAAAAAAGCATCGCCCGATTACAAACGGAAACACGGCGTTAATTGAAAAGTTCCGCGTGAAAGGAGAGAAAGAGAAAGGCGGAAAAATATACGAGGAAGAGACGTGGACCCCTCGTTTGCGGAAAATATCCGGGAAAAATACTCGGCCGCGTTTATTGCGGATTCGAGGAGTTGTACTTGTAAAATCCGACGGAAGATGGCCATATTGCGACGCATCGTTACTTCCGCCGTTTTGTTTGAGGTTACTTGTCGCCCGCGTAATCCACTTCTCATTCATTCGACGATATTTCAGAATTTTTCCGCGACGACAATAAATCGCCGTGGCGAAGGTTATCGCGTTTAGCACGTATACGCGATACGTACATGTGCACGTATCTTTATAGTCCAAGAATATTCCGCAAAAGGGACGTCTTATGAAGGAGTTACCGGCCCTGCCGGAGGGTATGTACTCTTGCCTTCAAGTTGCACTCTTTTCACACGTTCATTAGAGCCGAGAATTTCACTCGTCCTTCTTGTATCTCTTTCCGGGGGAGGGAGGGGTCATCTTTACCCTCCCCTTCTTCTTTCTTTCTCTTTGCTCGGGTTAATTGCTTCGCGCTTGTAATTAGAAGCATGGATTTTATACGATAACTAGATATATAGATGCGCGCTATCATGCGTCGATTTCCAAATCTTTCTTCTCAAATATTTTTGCACATTTTAAGTACACTTCATTTATCGGTGGCTTTACTCCGACGATCAATGCAATTTATGTCTGATGCATGCACTATGTGATACGACGCGTTGTGAACAGTGAAGGATGTATTGCCCCTACAAAAAGTAATAAAAAATTAGAAATATACTAATATTTCTATGCTAATATAAATGTTAATATTTTTATGCTATTATAAATATGTTTTAATATTCCTATTTTCTATATAAATTGATGCAGTTGAATAATAACATATTTTTACTTTAACATCATATTTTTATAGTCTATTTACTTTATTTTATATTATTTTTTACTTTTAAACTTTTATCTTGGGACTACAATGAAACTCTGCAAAGATTATTTTAAATAATTAGTATATACATATATAAAAATTAAGATTTCTGTCATTACCATTACTTTTTCCTTTACTAAAAATAGCAATATTATATATTTTTATAACAGTACGATTTAAAATATATCCAAGTAACAGGGTGACATCAAATGACGTATTATTGATGTTAGAGACGTCGTTAGTGCATAATTAAAACGTTATATGATGTCATCACGGTTGCTTGGCTTACAATTTAAAGTGGAATAACTTTTGATTTTGATTTAGATTCTGAATCAATGTCAGATTATTTGTGATCATTTTTAAATACGATATAGATTAATTTCTAATTTTTTCCAAAACTTTTCATCATTTTGAGGTATGTGGGCAATATACTCTTAAATATTGTATACTCACTATCTCGCAATATCAAGTTAGGATCTCAGTATTCAGTTCTCCTTCAATGTTGGGCATTAGTCGATTAAAATTTTAGCCGATTAAAATAATCGGCAAATATATTACCAAAATTAATCAAGCGTCATGTATGTAATTACGAATAATTTAATCAATTGATAAAATTAATTATTAATCAGTGTATAATTAATCAAGTCAAAGTTTGATCTTGGTCATTTTTCGACGATTTTGCTAAGTTTATCACGAGCAATTTTTAAATCGGTATAAAATGCTACCATTTTTTTTTAAATTACACCGATTGCTGATGTGAATGTTATTGGTGACGAGTGAAAATTCGCTGTACATTAATTCACTTCAACGAGACGTCGCTATCAGACCAGTTAGAGTAAGTATCAATATTATTGTGCCTGTTCCTATTAGTAGCTTTTATATTGTATTTAAAAACTAGGACAAATAAATAAAAAAGTACTTTTTATTAAGTTTAATATTTTAGTTTAATTAAAAAAGATACTTTTTTTATTTATTTGCACTAGTTTTTTTTTATGTATGACTTATATTTAAGTAGAAAGACACACTGATAGAAATAAGCAATTGCCCAGTAATATGGATAATTACTCTAAATAACAAGAAAGAGGTAGCCACCTGCGCATCATTCCGTTGAAGACGAATGAACGGAAGTTTAAATGAAGCGTTTGTCGCATGTAGCAGGAAGTAGAAGAATAACGTAACACTTAGCAGGTGTGCAAAGGAAACGTGTGAGATCCGCGGTAATGAAGCCGAAGAGGAGCGAAGAGCGGTATAAAAGAAGAAAAAAAAAGAAACGTAAGATGGGAAGAAGGCCTATTATTTCTCGAATAAAGCCGGCGCGTTTGCCAGATGAAACAGCGCGAAAGAACATGGAGGGAGTTCGTGATCCGCAGAGATGGGCTCGGTGGTAACGAGCGGGAAATGAGAGGTATGGCAGAGCATAAAGGGAAAAACGACGAAAAATCGAGAGCACTCGTTCTTTCTAAAAGGCGAAACGTTCATCAAATAAGCAGATGTGGAAATGCAAGATCGGATGGCATACTGAGTATTGTGGATATCGCACGAGACAATTCCTCGAAGAGTATCTTGTCAATTAACATTCATGAGTGGAATGTCAGAACTGACGTCATAATTTATTTTTGCAATTTACTCTTATTTGTCAAATAAGAAAAATAGCAACAGTGATATATCGGCAATCAATTATTTTAAATTATCCTCAACCTTTGGTGAGTAGGATTTTTTAATTTTTCGACAGATAGATTTTTCAAATTTTTTCTGAAAAAAGGTATTCTTGTTTGATTGCGATAAATGGTTTTTGAGAAAAACGCCTTTGAACAATGAAAGGGGAAATAAGCAATAAAATAACGATTTCGTGTGAAACACAATTAAAGTAATTAAATTAAGTTTAATTGAAAAGAAATGGATTTGTCTAAAATCATAATAAGTTTGAGGAAAGGTTTGAGAAAATAAAAAAGTACATAAAAATAATAAAGAAAGAATGACCAAAATATCTGATAAGCAATATAAAAATTATTTAAAAAAATTTGTTTTAGATATATTAACTTCTCGGAGGTAAATATACATCAGCAAGGGTGCGCTGTAGGGACACAATTTATATATGAACTTTTGTTATCTTTTACCTAATCTACACCTCTATAGCCTGATCTACAATATGCTCCTTGCTTCCTGCTTCTTTTTCTTTATCTCTTTCTGACTCAAACCTTAAACCAGAAACAGAAGACAAGAAACAGAAGGCAAAAAGCATATTGCAGATCAGGGTTAAAAAAGATTGTTTACTTTTACTCAAATATCTATAAAACATTCAGGTTGTGTTTGTCTTAAACATTTTGGCCTCATTTTGTTTTTATTATTCATTACATATCAAATATAGGAATGCTGTTTTTAGTATGAAAGCATCCAAAGTATTCAAAATAAACTTCAATAGATGCTTGATAAATGACATAATTAATTCTTTTAGTTCTCGTATTCCTTAATTGGTTGATGAACACATCTTGGCTATCAGTTTGAAGTTAGCTACTTAGCAGTCCCCATACCTCTATATAGTAAAAGTCTTTACACACGTCTCTGATAATTAAACCTTAGGTGATAAAGGAAATAGTTTTCGCCTCTCTTTTCACTCGCATGTCTTATGTTTACATACGCTTGTCTTATGTATACACACGCACATGTTTTTGTATCAAATGCCTGTCAAGTCGAATATCGCGCGAAGAGATAAACGTCTGTGAAGTTCAATTGTTTTGCTAGTGTGGAAAGCAGTTAAGTGTCTTTCCTCTATCATGTATCGCGGATATACGAGTCTTGTAGTGATTATAGTGGACGAATTTTTTTGTATGTATTTTCTGTGTCGTGTATACATGTGTAAAGAGAAAGAGAGAGAAAGGGAGAGAGATACACAACGTGTTTGTTCGAACTCCTCTTGAACGTAGTTGCCCCTTCCTCACCCTTTACTCGCAATTCTTTTCATATTATCAGATGAAACTTGATAAAGTACCAGCGTTTCATAAATCCAAATGATCGATGCATTGGTAAACCGTAAAATTCCGCCTTGTTCGCAAGTTACGCGGTTTCTCCTAAATGGAAGGAAAAATGAGTTATGAAGAATGGAATCAAATTAAGATGCAGGACACGTTGGGAGCATGAAGAATTGGGAACGGAGGAGGCGAGCAGAACCAAGAATCGATAAAGGATTCGTGATTGAAAGAGAAGATAAGGTGCAGAACGGATAGAAACAGAAGGTTGTCAAGAAGAGACGAGACAAACGACCCGAAATTACAGTCCAAGGTGTGAATACGAGAGGCACAGGCGGGATGCGTAGGTGGAAGTATGGTGATTGATACTGCTGATGGAAGCGAAGTAGCAAAAATACGAGAAAGCTGAACGGAAAGAACCCCGAAGAGCAAGTTCCGAGACTGCGCCGCGGCGGGTAACGCGCGAACACGCGGATAGATTGAGTAAGAAAGTATAGAGAATAGAGTAAGTGGTGGAAAGAGCGGATAGAATGGAAAAGCATTGTTCGCTACGAGGAGACGGAACGAGAGATGAGCGGAGACAAGGAGGTAATAGGGCCGGATTTAGCTGGATAGTCGCCCAGGGCGTTATCGAGCAGGAGACGCCGGCCGAAGAAACAGAGGAGAACGCGTCTCGTACTCTTACTTTATTTACCATTTCCGTTATGTGGGTCAAGCGGCCGGGACACTGGCTGATTTCTTCACCTCTTGCCTAACTGTCGGACAGAATTATCCGGACGGCAACCGCTTTTCCCGTCTCTTCCTTTTTCCCCCGAGATCCTGCTAGTAATGTAACATAAGAGAAGTAAAGTCAGTTAACTGGCGAGCGAGCTTAAGCCGGAATAAGTACGCTTAACCTGGAGCAAGCTCGATTACAGGTGGAGCACAACGGATTATGCGAGAGAGTGGCGGAGTAAATCGGAGAGTAAGCCGGACTCTGGCTTTACATTAAAATATATAAGCTGGCGAACAGAACTTAAGTGGGAAACCCCCGAGGAGGTTCGCGCCAAGAGATTGATCGCGCATAACGAAGAGGGTGCTGCGACGTCGAGGGAGAATGACGAAAGCTCGCAGTATTCCGACACGAGCGAGTCCATGTGAAGAAACACCGTGCGAGCGCCGACAATGAAGACAAAGGACGAAGGAATGAATGAATGCAAAAATACGAGGAACCGCCACACGACACGATAAATACGCGAGGGTTCGCGTGAAAGGCGAGAAGCGAGCGGGCTCGGTGGGTAACTCCTGTCTCTTTCCCCTATCCTCCTCTCCTTTTCCCCTTCTCGTTCTTTCTCTCCCTCTCATTAAGAGAACCGCGCGAATGGAGCGAGCGGGCGAAGCTGAAAGCCAGCGTTCCTCAAAGCGCAAGTAGGCTAAAGTGGAAATACGAGGGCAGCGTTGGGGCGGTGAGGCGGCTGTCGGAGGCGGCAGTGTGGTAAAGGGGCAGTGGAGGGGGCAGTGGTGACGTCATCGTTGAGGGGTTGCCCAGGCAACGGGAAATGTTCGCCGCGTCGGGACGCCGACGCGCGTCGCCACCGCCGCCGCGCCGTAAAAATCAATTTGGACCTTGGCTAGGTGACCGCTCCGCGTTCGGCGCTGCGACGTGGCAGCTCCGCTCTCTGGCGAGAGGCGAGAGCCACGCTTCTCTGGAGGTGCCGGGCCGACTGCCACCACACCGCACCGCCGCGAACCTCGCAAGCTCGTTGTGGCCGCGGGCTTCGGCAGTCGCGAGCGGCCAACTCATCGAGCGGGTGCTCCCCATCCGTGCTTGCGACGGTGCCGCGCGCGCAAAGGCACACGCTACACGCATCCACCCACACACCACACCACACACACAACACACACACGTGCGTCACACACACACACACACACACACACACACACACACACACACACACACACACACACACACACACACACACACACACACACACACACACACACACACACACACACACACACACACACACACACACACACACACACACACACATCATACATACATACACACACACATACGCGTGTCCGCATACAGGGCACACGCGCGCGCAACGTACACACGAGGGCGGTCGCGCGCGCGCGCACGCAGCACGCGCGCGTCGTACGCACCGCTCGCGCGCGCGACGCGTCGCATCGCGCAGCGGAAGGAGCGGCGAAGGAGCTTTCGGCACGAGAGAGTCGCACGGAGTCGCAACGGCGAGGGCCGAGCTTGCGAGCGTATCGTAGTGCGCGTAAGCTTGCGGAGCAGAGTCGAAGCGGACGGGCGAGGAGGAAGATTGAGCTCCTAACGGCGGAGCTTGCGGAGACGCGCTAGCTCCTCGGACATCTCCGTCGTGGAAGCTCTCAGGAGCTGGAGCTGGGGCTCTCTCGGGCTCAGTCTACAATCGGTGACACGTCGGCACGACGTGAGGAGCGAGCGTGCGTGAAGCTTGACAGGCTGGATGCGTCGCGGCGGCAACACGCGCGGTGCTTGCGCAAGCTGCTGTCGCATGTGTCGGTGAGGCAACTTCGTGCTTACGCTCCGACGGGCGCCGGGAAGAGAGTCACGAGGAAAGGAGCTGATAAGAGGAGCCCGGGACCATACGGGGACAGAAGACGGACACGGCGAAGCCGGGTGAGCTTGCGCGATCAAGACGAGCTCGCGTGTGCTGTCTGGGTGGCCGACGCACGAGTGAATAGAATAGCTCGCATCGCGGCATTGCGCTTTGAACGAATGATACATACCTTTTTTTGTTGTTCCGACGCGGAACACGGCGGAGCTTTGAAAAAGCACGCCGGAAAGCTGCGAACGCTCTTCTTTCGTTGATACTGTTCGGTGTTTACTCGTAAGCGTTTTTTCTGCCCTTCCATTCGCTGTAAACAGCTACGTCCATTCGTGTCCACGCGAGTTCGAACTACGCGGGAAAGCGAGAGCGAGATATGAGCGGATAATACTCGCAAGCTTCGTAGCAATAGACGAAACATTCTCGTCGTCAGCCAGCTGGCATTCACGTACGAGCGACGCTCTGAGGGAAGCTCGCGTGTCTCGATACATAGTGTCTTAAATAACATCTCGCGGAAAGCTCAACGCGCGCGCGAGAGGCGAATTTCGGGCAGCAGGTGTCGTACTGTCAAACATCACGATCAATGACACAAAAGGCCACACGCGAATGCGTGGACGGGCCTCTCGCAATTCTAAACTCATTGTCTCGAGTTTCGCGTGATCGTTTTCCTTTGAGCCTTTGAAACAAGGTGTTGCCGTCGAGAGAGAACGGACGTTTCGCCACATGTTACACGAGCTCGTGAAGCTCATCCCGTCTCGGTAAGAGCGTGTGTGGGCAAGCCATGTCGTCAGTAGCCGCCTCTTCGAGGAGTGCACTGCTCGTATCCACATAGGGACCCGAAGCAATATCCCGCAAGCTCGAGGATGTAGTGTCCTGGTAGACGCATGCTGGCGGGGACTAAAGCTCAGGTTCTCGCGGCGAAATTGCACGGCGGCCAAACGAGTCGAAACAGGTGGAAGATCTTCGGCACGATACCCTGAAGAGCACCGCGAAGAGCTACCGCGGGGCGGCTATCGATGATGGTGGAAGGCACGTTGCCAAAACGAGATTGGTTGGCCCGGCGCGTGTCTCCGCTCGGTTCGAGCTTCATTGCGTGCCGGTCGTCACTTCGTTAAGCTCGACATTTCTTCGTGATTGCCATAGAGAGGTAGGCGTAGATAGAGAGAAATAGAGAGAGAGAGAGAGAGAGAGAGAGAGAAGAAGAGAGAAATTATCGAGTAATGACAGGCGTGAAATGACGAACCCCAGAACCGTGACTGATCTTAAGTTGTCGGCACTGATGTCGTCGTCCTCATCGTCGTCGTTGTCGTGGCGACGTTGGAGAGGCAAGCATTGCTTGGTCAGTTAATACTTTTCTTTCACGCTGTGACCCGCGACCTCGCGACGACGAATGCGGCGAGGTGCGACGGGTCCTGGTAACAAAGACTGTTTCAACACCTGAATCTTTAAGAACAGAAGCGACGACAAGAGGCTCCGAGGGAAACCGTATTTGTTTCCGGGAGGGGAAGCTTCGTCGGAGAGATTGAGTGCTACGCAAGCAGCAGTAGCAGCCGTGGCGAATAGGTAAATAAATAGATTCGTAGATAAATAAGCGAGCAAATTAGATGGAAGTAGCGCGAGAGAAACGTGTGTAGAGCAAGTAGACCCGAATGTGAAAGCTGAGGTCGGAGATAGAGAAGTCGTTAGAAGCTGAAGAGAAATCGAATTAAAAATAGAGATTAGCAACGCGATCATTTTTTAAGAGCGATCTAGTCTAATAGTTGCGCTACTGATCGGACTTGAAGAAGCATGAACCAAACGAGGGTCGGTTTGAGCTGACCTAAGAATAACTGAGACAAGAAGCGGCTTGTCCAAACGAGATCCAGAAAGTGGATCATTCGTCAAAGAAAAAAGAGAGAGAGAGAGAGAGAAGGGGAAAGAAGTCTTCAAGTTCAAAGGTCTTATTGGATCTGATTGTAGAAGATATCTTTGGAAAGCTGCCAGTCAAGAGTACAAGAATCGCTTCTGGTTTGTTGGGGAAAAAGATATTTAGATATCGGCAAACAAGATATCAACCAACACTCGAGCGGCACGAAGCGCCGTGGACTTCAAAAGACTCCGTAAATATGTCGGGATCATCGTGAACCCGAGGATATACTTCGCACAGTCCAGGAGACCTCGTTTCTCGCCGCAGCGGGACCGATTGTCGTGGACGATCGGCGCGCGCGCGAGTCGGATTGTCGATGTTGGACTCATCGTAGAGTCGTCACTCTGAGAGAAGAAAGAGAGAGAGAGAAGAAGAGATAGGCCGGCACTAGACGTGTCGATAGTGAGCTCGGCGAGGCGGAAGTAGAGCGTGCCGCCAACGACGTTTTCGGGCTCGGTCGACGCTCTGGCTCTCCTGCACTCCCTGAAGGAAGATTCCACCTTCAAGCATGGCCTCGGTGGCAGCGTGGCTGCCGTTCGCCCGCGCGGCGGCGATCGGCTGGGTGCCGATCGCCGCACACCCACTGCCACCGCCGCCGATCCCGAAGGACCGGCGCAAGGCCGACGACGAGAAGTTGCTGATCAACGTGAGCGGCCGTCGGTTCGAAACATGGCGCAATACCCTGGAAAAGTACCCGGACACGTTGCTCGGCTCCAACGAGCGCGAATTCTTCTACGACGAGGAGAGCAAGGAGTACTTCTTTGACCGGGACCCGGACATCTTCCGGCACATTCTCAATTACTATAGGACCGGCAAGCTGCATTATCCGAAGCACGAGTGCCTGACGAGCTACGACGAGGAACTGGCGTTCTTCGGTATCTTGCCGGACGTGATCGGCGACTGCTGCTACGAGGACTACCGGGATCGCAAGCGTGAGAACGCCGAGCGGCTGATGGATGACAAACTGAGCGAGAACGGCGACCAGACCCTCCAGCAGCTGCTCGACATACGGCAAAAGATGTGGCGGGCTTTCCAGAATCCGCACATCTCCACTGCCGCGTTGGTATTCTACTACGTAACTGGCTTCTTCATCGCCGTGAGCGTGCTGGCGAACGTGGTGGAGACTGTGCCGTGCGGTAACCGTCCGGGACGCGCCGGCACCCTCTCGTGCGGCGAGCGCTACAAGATCGTGTTCTTCTGCCTCGACACTGCGTGCGTGATGATATTCACCGCCGAGTACCTGCTGAGGCTGTTCGCCGCGCCTAGCCGGTGCAAGTTCGCGCGCTCCGTGATGTCGATTATCGACGTGGTCGCGATACTGCCGTACTACATCGGGCTTGGGATCACCGACAACGACGACGTGTCGGGTGCGTTCGTGACGCTGCGCGTGTTCCGCGTGTTCCGCATCTTCAAGTTCTCGCGGCACTCGCAGGGACTGCGGATCCTGGGCTACACCCTCAAGTCCTGCGCCTCCGAGCTGGGTTTCCTCGTGTTCTCGCTCGCGATGGCCATCATCATCTTCGCCACCGTCATGTTCTACGCGGAGAAGAACGTCGACGGCACCAACTTCACCTCGATACCTGCCGCCTTCTGGTACACCATCGTCACGATGACTACGCTGGGGTGAGTGTTATTTTCTCTTCTTCTTCTTCTTTTGTTTTATTGATGCAACGACGAGTTGCGATCGAATGTTACACGCGTTGGCCTGTGAAAATCACGCAAGCGTATTGCTGTTGCTTGTGTATACGCGAAATGTTGCACGTTGATGTTCACGTACCTGACACACGATTACCTTTTTCTTTTCAATTATTTACTTACTTATATTTGAATCGATGGAAATTGCAGCGATCGATATCAGGGTGGTTCATAAGTGTCCTTCTGTTCTCTTCTCTTCTAAGGGCGAATCATGATAAACCTCGTACGCCCGATGAAAATTGCATTTTGACAAATGCAACGTTATTCCCAATTGATCCGTTCTGCATGAATGTTTTTATCGGTGTCGATATTTTGGATCTTAATTTGTTTAATTTCGGCTCAATCTTGGACGGTAGAAGTATAGACTGCCAGTAGCTAACTTCAGACTGGTAGTCAACGGCATTTGACTATCGCGCCGCTATCGACCAATTGAGAAATGTGAGAATTAAAATTGCATTGTTATTTATCAAGCATCTATTGAAGTTACATTTGTTTTGGATGCTTTCGAGCTGAAAGCACCATTCTGTCTCAGATATGTGATGAGTAATGAAAACAGAATGATGCTTTCAGCACGAAAGCATCCAGAGTAAACGCAGTCTGAGTGTTTTATGTGTCTGAGCATTTTTACATATATTATTATTTAAATGCATATAGGAGTGTCCGATAACTTACAGAGGAGCTGCGATGTACAGATAGATTAGGTGAAACAGAAAACAAAAAATTCCTTTACTATTTTGCGAACAACCACGTAAAATTTTGAGTTATTAATCCAAGAAAATTCGCGAATGATCATACGCTATACGGTTGAGCTGTGATAACGACATTTGCTGCTGTATTAGGTCAAACTGAACAAAAAAGTCCTCTATCATTTTTCTATCGATGATCACGTTTTGTTATTAATTTAAAAAAGATTAGTGCAAACTTTTTTAATTAACTGATAACTAAACATCATTTGGAAAATAGTAGACATTTTTGTTCAGTTTGACCTAATATATAGTGACAAGCATATAGTGGCAGATGTCTCTATCATAGTTTATCTATTGTATAGTGATCATTGACGGACCTTCTTTGATTAATAACTTAGAATTTTACATGTTGTTCGCAAAAATGGTAGAGAAATTTTTTATTTAATCTACCTCTACATCGCGGTTCTTCCATGAGTTATCGGACACTCTGTATAATTAAAATAATTTTAAAAAATAAAGGGCAAGAGAAATCATCTTCTTATCTTTTTATAACCAAGTCAAAAATCTAATGTCAATTATATTAAATTATAATCTCGCTATATGTATATGCACAATAATGTTTAATGCTATGCATTGAACAATGGTTTAGCTGTTTGTAAGACATGAGATATATTAATATTTTATTATTTTTTCCTATTGAAAATTAAAAACTTTTTATCTACGTAACATTATTCATGGAATAGAAAATATATTCCATTAAAATTGCTGAATCTTAAGATATATTTTCCGGTTTTTGATCAATGGGGCGAGATTTAAATCATGAAAAATATTGAAGATGTTCGATACATGTCTCTCTCTCTCTCTCTCTCTCTCTCTCTCTCTCTCTCTCTCTCTCTCTCTTTCTCTCTCTCTCTCTCTCTCTCTCTCAGTATAACAATGAGTAGGAAGAATAGGATATTGGCAGTCTATGCTTTTGCAATCAAAGAGCGCTCAATATATTTACGTTATTCATTGATGTATGGAAACCAGAAATATTTTATCGTTCAAAGTTATTGTAAAATGAGAAAAACGATACGGGGTGTGATCGTGGGAACTCGAGAACTTATTCAAATGAGAAATTGTCGACAATCCGTTTTCGTGAATTTCCATCTTAGAACCCTCGAAACTCGACACAGAGACATAGTGCGGCGGTGCACTTACGATGTGATGAGATTCATTATGCATCCCCATATAGTGCCAGCGGGCAGTTCGCCGATGCACGAAGTGTAGGTGAGTTCGAGTACTCGGCACAATCTGGCGACGAACTTTAGTGCTGTTATAACTTTTTAACGAGGATATCGCAGTCCCTCGTCCGCGCGTTGTTTCCTTGATCTCTTTTCTTTTTACGCGAAACTTTCTGACATCTGGAATTTTGCATTTTGAATTATTTCGTAAATGCACCTTCGGTGTGCTTTATTGCGTTCTTTACCTTGCACGAATAATTATTATTACTTTAACGCGCTTGGAGATTTTAAGTCCATGATTAAACAAATTTAAGATTCAATCTTAAGAAATCTGAAATCTTTTTTCTTCTCACGGTTTTCAGACTTTTTAATCTTCCGCGTTTTGGAAACTCAGATTCTCATTGCACTCGGGGATCTCCGCGATCTCAATAGATCCGCAGATCTTCGTAATTTTTAATAAAACTTTCGTGAAACTTCGAAACTTCCCAGTAAGTAGGATGTAATAATTCTCAATTCCGCATCTTGTCGTATTACCAGCAACATCGCTTCTGTGAGAAGTTCCGACGATTCGCCAAAAACTCGTCGCATGACAATACTATGCTTCTCTCCAAAGTACAATCGGTGTATTTTTCACTGAAACGCGCGTGCTATACTTACAACTGCTGGTTCAGTTATAAGTATAGCACTGCAATCAATAGAATCTCGTTGAAAGAATCTGTTAATAGTAGTGATTATTCCAATCACTGATGTACTTTGAAAATACATACAGTGTCATTGCACATAAGGCGCATGGCTATTAATTCCATCGTCACAAATATGGAAAGTTTGATTTGTAATTTGTGTAATGAATTTGTGTATTACCGATTTTGCAATAAGATCTTACTTTCACTGATTAAAATCAATAATATGTAAGACGAAGCGGTGAAGTATGTTTTTGCTGAAAAGCAGAAAATAGGATAAATTGCACAGTTGCGGTTTACCCTACACATTCCTATTGGCATTTCCCTTATTCATTGATTCCTTATTGACTCTAGGAAAACCTTTTCCTGGTTTTTCTTGCGATCAGCGGCATCTGCTCACAGTTTTGTGAAGATACTTTTTAAAAATCATAGATTGCAGACAAGATCAGTTAGAAATAAGATGGAATAAAGCAGGAGTGTTTTCACTGAAAATCAGCGAATACTCACTGACGATCAGTAAAATAATCCTTTTATTGATTCAATTAGAAACATTTTTGTTGACACAAAATTTACACTAAGAAAAAAATACTTGAAGATTTATTTGTGGGATATGAAGTTTATTTTCTCAGAAATAAATTTTATTACACAAAAATAAATACTAATACTCACAAATAAATACTTATCCCATAAATAAATTTTTAAATATTTTTTCTTAGTGCATTTTAAGAGAGTGTGAATGCACACGATGCACGATGTATAATCCTGTATATATAATGATATTTTTGAGATATACACTACAATTTAGATTTGTTAGATACGAGTAACTTTTTGAACTAGGATAACTGTCCATATAACTGTTCCTGTTAGAGTGCTTTTGTATTTAAATAAGCCGTAAAAAACTAGCGTAAATAAATATAAAAATATTTTTTATTAAATTTAATACTTCAAAAAAATAATTAAAGAATACTTTTTCTATTTATTCGTGCTAATTTTTTTTTTATAGCTTATACTTAAATAGAAAGGCACATTATAATAGAAACAGGCACAGTAATATGGACAATTACCTTACTATAACTTTATAGAAAATCGATATCTTTATTTTATTGTCCCTGTTCTTATAATTTGATCAATTCTTTTGGGAAAATTTCTTTCAGAGATACAAAAAAAGTTTTTTCTAGAAATACAGTCTAGAAGACAATAGCGCAATCAAATCAAAATCTGCCAATAGTTTTGCACTATTCTGAAATTTTCCCGGACTCTTCACAAAAGATGCCGAGTGTTCGAATATTCGTTCGAGTCTCACAGACCCCATTTTGTCCGGGGAGGGATAATATATAGAGCGTACGAGTATTTTATAGATTTAACAATCATCCGATCTATTTTGAACAATGAATGTAGTGAATGTCATTCGGCGGAAATATTAGCGCGGCTCGAAAGCGCATATTTGCGTGAAATTTACTGGCCCATGTTCGCCGAGCGTTTCCTTCCTCGCTTCCCTCGATACGATATCGGAAACAGGCGCGGGCATGAGCGGAAAGAGTCTTGTTTCTTTCGTAAGCGTGCAAACTCACTCGGCCGCACTTTTTTAAAGCTAGCAGGACCAACTCAGTAGAATCAAACCAGACCTACTACAATATTTAGTACCAATTTTGTATTAATTTGTACCACCAATAAAAATTTTGTACCTCGTGCCGCTTTGGAAAAAACGGTGGTGCCTCTTAGCTTAATATTAAGTTAGCAGAACCACAAAAAAAGAAAAAACAAATATATAAAATAGGAAGGCCCGAATTTGTACTAAAATTTATATCACCAAAAGAAGATATTATTTAAAAAAAACGCTATTAATGAAAACAATAGTGACGTTTAATATTAAGCCAGCAAGACCATATGAAAAGAAAAAGAAAAACAAGTAGAAAGATCTGAATTTTAACTATTTTGTACTACTAAAAAATTTAAATTTTACATTCATTCTTGTTGAAGTAATCTTTAGTTGATTCCACTCTTATTGATCTCATGAATAAAGTACCTTTCGTTGCCAGCAGAATCAGTCGACAGTCTCAGCAAAAGCGTGGTAATTGGTACCATATAAATACAAAATCTCAGATTTTGTACTTACGCCATTCTTTCGAAAATCATTCCCTATTGATCTCAACAGTAAAATACATTTATATAATATAGTAAGCATGGAATCAAACGAGAGTTTTTTCAACAAGAATGAATGCAAAATTAAAATTTGTTTAAGATACAAATTAGCATATGATATAAATTCAAGTCTTTCCATTTGTAAGGCTTAGTTTTCTTTTTTCTTTTAGTGGTACAAATTAATACAGATTTCCACTTATGTGTACTTTTTTTTCGTGTCGTTCTGCTAGCTTAACTTAGCAGCGTGATTGTTTTTCCCAAAACAGCGAGAGAGAAAAAGAGAGAGAGAGAGAGAGAGAGAGAGAGAGAGAGAGAGAGA
>NW_022639464.1:977158-984789 GCF_010583005.1 Odontomachus brunneus
GAGAGAGAGAGAGAGAGAGAGAGAGAGAGAGAGAGAGAGAGAGAGAAGAGTACGAATTTTTTTTGTTGGTACAAATTAATACAAAATGGGTACTAAATAATGTAGTAGATCCGGTTTGATTCTGCTGATTTGGTCCTGCTAGCTTTAGAGAGGTCTCGGCCGAACCCGATGCCTCGGAAGCGCCGGTTGTTCCTCTATCTCGCGCGACGGCCGCTATTTCTGACCGGCCAAATCTATGCCAATGGTATTTTTGTTTCGTTTTCGCTCGGACAGCTGACAATCACGCTGTAACCCGAGTCACCGGGACCGCCTGGTAGGTAGTTACACCTACTTGTTACCAGCCGCTCGCATGGTCGATCGAGATCAAGTTTATCCGTATCGCGCCACGCCAACCAGCAGCAGCCTTTTTTCCGCATGACATGTGCCGTCGTCGCGTAACTGGACGACATCCAGGCTCTTCCCGAAATGCTTCCCGAGAAGTTGGGAGATTCGACTGGCTCGTATTGATCATCGGATATCGGGCGATGGGAGGGCCGCTGGATTATACAGTGATGACAGTAGAACTGGCTAAAAGTGGGTCGTCCTTCTCTCTTGTAGATAAATCTTTGATAGAATACTTGACTTTTATTTGAGAACTCCGAAAACGACGGTAGTGATGTTCTCTAATCGCCAAGAAAATATTTTTTTCATAGAAAAGAGATTTGGTAGTCTGGTATTTTTAGATTTTTAAATCAAAGCAAATTTATCCGCTGATACTCTTTTCGATACGACACGCGTTATTTGTTAGTACTCTTTAAGGAATGCTGGCATAATGTAGCTTTTATATTTTGCACTGTTTTCTTATATAGTTATATAGAATAGCGATTATGAAGGAGAGAAAGAGAATACAAATGTCAATGTAGGACGGAGTACATACAGAAAAATATGTACAAGCAGGGAAGACTTAATGCACATGACGGCAGACATCGCCACCATAGCTCATCTACCATATCATGCGTGATTGTTTAAAAATTTTTTTACATTTAGTATCTCAAACATTATTGCGATTTTTATAAAACGTATCGGACTATTTTGTTAATCTCAATCCATTCTACGTCCTCATGAGATATTCTGAAATCGAGCTGGGATACTCTGTATATAAGCATTTGCAATTCCATATAATTAAATAGAAAAGATCGGTGCAAAATATGAAGCTGCATTATGTCGGTATTCAGCATCCTCTGAATTTTACTGCACCTGCCATAACAGGACTGCGAGGACCGCCATTATTCTTAGCTTGCTTTTCAGCATCCAAGCAGAGAAGCGTGTAGTACGGTATGGAAAAGGGAGAGAGGAGTAATTGTGGGACGCTCTGTATGTAAATTACATCGCTCAAGTAATTTTGCGTAGAACACTATCTAGTCCAACGTTATCGCGCAGATGACATGCGCGCAACGTTCCGTGAACACTGCGGGTTATCCTTCGTGCGCCGGACGAGCCTCATAAAATAGCGTTAAAGATAATCCCGGTATAGATCTTAGGATTTAATCGCTAATGTATATTCATGTCGCGGGCTGGGCGGCAAAAATCTGATTTGTCGGCGAAATCGTGGTGAAATGATCGACGGTGTATTCCGTCGCGTCTAAGCTACTTTTTCTCTACGTGTGTCAGTCGCTACCTTAGCACTAGCCTTGCGTGTGCAGGACCAGGGCAGGTCACTTCCTTCAAACTTTAACGAGAAGGATCAACAGGTGCCTCGAGGGTTCGTCTAGTTGCATCGCTCTAGCGTGATCCTTTTTTAATCTATACCGCCCGAATAGGGGTTGCCGATATGGATTAGCTTCGACCGGGGCTTGCGTGGTCTCGATTAATAAAGAAAAAAAGTAAATAAAGGAAGTAAAACAAAATACGCTATCAATAATGATGCGTGAACTTTCCGAAACTAACGAGTTCGGCGAGAATTTTCTTCGTTTGTCCTAAATATTTTACGCGGCTTGTGCGTTATGGACGATAAATCAGCACGATTTTTAGTCGTGCGAATTTATTTCTTACGCAACCGTTTGGTTTCTATTTGAATATTAACTGGATATTCGCTTACGCGAAGCGCTCATATCGGCAGATAAGACGCGAGTTGAACGTTCTCTTGTATTGGAATCATACACGGAAAAAAAGATTTGGTTGAATTAACCAAATATCTGGTCGAATATGAACGATTCAGAAATTCCGATTGAAGTAACCCGAATTCTGTTTAAGTTAACAAGATTTTTGGTTGATTTAAACAAAATTCGGGTTACTTCAATCGGAATTTCTGGATCGTTTATATTCGATCAGATATTTGATTAATTCAACCAAACCTTTTTTTCCGTGTAGATTAATTATTCGATGATTGTTTACACATGAGATATACAATTACTTTCCAGAGAATATCCGAATCGAAATTTTGGTTTTATATTTTAATACTGCAAATAGTCATTCTCGTATTTTTGACCGCGAAACATAAATCTGTTGTCCAAATCTGGCTTCAACAATTTTATATATACATTTGTTTATATTATGAACAACAGCATAATTTATATTATGGACAAATACGTATGCGAAATTGTTGCTGAAGTTATTGCTCTTTTATATTTAGCATTGTCCGATTATACAATATTATGCAAGTACAAAAAGCACTCACTTTTAACACAATGTAATACTAAGACAGAGTTAAATACTTTTCTCATTTATTTATTGTTACATGAAATATTACTATTACATTAAACAAAGATTATTTTGAAATAATTGCATCTTTAAAACAAAAAATAGTACAGAAATTAAGAAAAGAAAAATTAAAGTTTATATTTTTATATAGAGTTAATTTAGAAAAAAATTTATTGAAATTGTTGCTACAACGTCATAAAATTCCTCAAAATCATTATATTTAAATCTTTTTACTCAATTTTCTTCAAAATTGTGACATGGTAGCTAAATTTGAACGACAGATTCATGTTTAGCGGTTAAAAATACGTCGGAGATGACTGGTATTAATTATGTAACTTGATTGCAATAGAATATTGCGATAATATTAAATAACCTAATAAAAATTAATAGAGAACGAGTGGACAAGAATAAAACAATAAACTTTCTTCGTAATTTCTTTGTTATAATTTTTTATTAGCATTAGTAATCTCTCAACTGGATTCGGAAATTTTAAATTTATGTAAAAGGATAAAAGTTATAAGTCTTATCGTCTCTTTCTGTCTCGATTGTCACTACATCCTGCGTCCTGCAATCCGTCCTGATTCTCTTCGTGGCCAGGCGCTCAATAGTGTGACACAAAAGTGCGACTCGATCGAACTAACGGTCGCATGTTAAATGCGATGTGATGACACGATCGTTGAATGCTATGAGCAACGCTTATAATACGTACCGTGTGTGTGAGACCGCGTTTCAATTAATTTATTATATAAATAAAATGTTGATAACACTATGATATATATTTTGACTAATTTCTTGCACTTTTGTCATAAAGGGTCGTTCTTTAGTAAAACGAATCAGTTGAGTACGAATGTGACCTCAAAAACTATTTATCACGTTAAGTTTCTGGGAAAAAATAAGGGTTTAAATCCCTTGAAAATGTCTTTTTGACTATTTTTATAAATTGGTAACGCAAACCAGATGTGCCAACAACTTCAAGAAAGCTTGAAATTGAAGCTTGAATCTTTATCTTTATTTTAAAGGGTTGAAAACTTAAACTTAAACTGCAACTTCGTAGAAGTTACCCTCATAGGGGGATAAAGTACTGTCATAAAATATAACAAAATAGCTAAATTATTATTATATACTCATACTCAATAAATTTTTTAGTAAATCCTTGTTTGAGACAGATTCAGGAAATAATAAGATTGTAGGAAAGAATATCCCATTTATACATGTCATGCATATTACTCTTGAAGGAGGTTAAAATTGCACAAACAAGTTAGAACTAAATTAAAAAATTATATATCCTGCACAATAAAATTCTGATTACATTCTTGTTATAAAGAGATATAATGAACCTTAATAGAGAAGTTTTCGTGGTCGCTGATTATGAATATCCTGAAATTTGTTAAGTGTGAGATATAATTTTGCTATTTTATAATATAAATTTATGATATTACTTTATTATGAGGATGGCTTCTACGAAATTGCATTTTAAGTTTCTAATTTTTTTAAATAAAACGAATGTTTAAATATTAATTTCAGACTATTTTGCAATTACTGACACGTTTAATTTTCATGTGTTGGGAATTTGTGAAAATAGCTAAAAACAACTTAAATCCTTATTGTCTCGAAAACCTGACGTGATGGACAGTTCTCGTGGTCATATTCGTATTCAGCGCACCTGATATATTAAAGAACAACCCTTCATGGTAAAAGTGCAAAGTTTTGTAACATAGTGTAATCTGATGATTTAAGAATTCGGAATATTTAATTTTGAAAGTGTTGATACATCGTGACGTCATGTGTTGATACATCGTGTTTAGGATCGCACGCGCTTATCATTGTTTGGCGGGTGAGAACAGTTCGCAGCCGACCGTTGTCTCCTGACTTTCTCCTTTGTTTTGATAACGGCGCGTTGGTCGCGTAACCGAGTCATTACGTCTCGAGCCGCCGAGCGACGTACATACCGCGACGCGGGCTACATGTAACGCGCGCGGCGTGTTGTTTACATTTTACCCCCGTCTAGCGCGATTAAAATACTTCACCGCACGGAAAAAGCAGCTCCGCTAGTGTAACCGAATTTTCTGCTACCTGACGATGAGACGAAAAACTCGTTTGTGGGAACAGGAATAGTCTTGTAGGAAGTTTCTACTCATTAGTCAATTACTCTTAATTTATCTCAACGGAGTTTTAATGATCAGACAAATGTTTTCGTATAGTAACAGAGATATTATTTCTCACCAGCGAGTTTTTCATCTCTGGTTTCCCTTTCAATTATCCGAACTGGCATTTTTTTTCGTACAACTATTTTGCAAAATGTAACATCGCGCTCTCATGGGCATCGCGTTCATTAACACGCGTTTTCCGATCGAATCGTACCTACGCGAGTGTCAGTGTCAGTGAGTGCCTGGAACCATGGGGCAGAGCCAGGAACAGGATGTTGGACCAGAAAGCCAGGACGCACCGTGTCAGGATGTGGGTAGTAATACATCATAAACTTCCAGGTGTGTGAAATCATTTATTATATATGATGTTTCCGATTTTAACGGGCACTTGATGAATTGACTTATCATGAATAAGGAGATATCTCTCGAGTCGAAATTTAGAATTTACTATAAAGCATTCATGGTCGAGACACTTCATTAATTTTTCTAGTTTGATGAGATTTGCAAGATTCATATACAGGATAAGTCAATAACTATTGCTACGTTGAATATCTTCGAAATAAGAGATAAAGACTTTCAGATTTTTGAAGCTACTTTATTTCGAAAAAAGCTTCTTATGTTTTTCTTTGAGGAGGAGTAGCTTTGAAGATCTAAAAATTACATTTGATTTTTGCTTCGAAGATATTCGAGATAGCAAGAATTTATAAACGTTGTTTTTTTTAAATACGTCCTTAGAGTTCATAGAATCTTCGAAATAGAAATTTCGTACAATTTTTTATCCCTTTTTTACATTACATTTATAATTAACCCTCAGTCAACAAGGGTAGAGTCAGATTCGACTCAGAATGTTATTGTTTGACTTCACGCAGGTTAATCTCAAGAAAACTGAAATTAAATGATACTTTTTTTCTATTTTCCACCTAAAATATAAAACTATACAATTTTTTAATTTATGGTATATGATTCCAAAGGGAAATTTAAAACATATTCGTTGAGTAAAACTTAAAAAAACAGTTAGATTTGACATGATCTTATGGTTATTGTTTCAAGCATATGCCTTGTTGATTAAAGGGTAATATCCAGAGCAGATAACTGTTTCATAATTTAATTACCCTTTTTGTGTGTTTTAATTTAATCTACAGTATTCATAATTTACATTGCTTATATGAAAAAAGACTCTGTATACATCATACAGAAAATTCATAAATAATTCGCGTAGACATAATCTTGAAATCTACGATATAACTCTAGTATTTAAGCATCATGCACAGAAAAATATTAGCCTATAAAAATATTAGTTACTAAGAAAAACAATTATTCCACTTATGTTCCTTCTTTTGAGTAATGATCACTTTTAACAAAGAATATTTTCTTAAAACATACTTATTATATAGATTTTAGTAAAGCTTATTATCAAGTACTCAGAAGAATTTATTCTCTTTACCAAAATATTACGAAACTTTATCGAAGGAAAAGTTGGCTTGATTCTATGCAGTAAGCAAACAGAATTTTCCTTTCAATTTAATATTCTTGGTTGAAATGCTAAGCTTTTTAATATTCAAAATGTATCTTGAATCAATTTTTGCTGCTTGTGATGAATTTATGATAGATATGCGGATATAGGAGCTTACAAAATACTTGAAATAAATAACATTTGCTTGGATGCAGTGTATATTTTTCTGTGCTTAGTGCACATGAAACTATCAGTTATGTATCGAATACACACAGTGTAATCAATCAATCATATAGTTATAACGCCACAGAAAAATTTCTTTTTCTTTTTTTTTTGAGAATATCTCTCTTTTCTAGTTCTCGCGAGCCGGACAACGTTGTCTCTCGGGTATTTCTAAGTCGCGACCGCGTTTCGTGCTAAACTAATAAACAGGTCAACGATTTAAAATGATATTAAAAGGAGCCCGTTAAAAGGTGGCGTGGTCACACATTTGCGTGAATCACGCGACTGCCACATACGTCCCTCTCTCTTCATTTGTCTCTGTATTCCTTCTGTTCGCGTGTCGTGCAGAAAATTTATTCGACTTCGTTTAACACGCGCATCCTACGTCGATATGCGCGGCCGTGGATCATCCACGGCTTCTCTAACACGCAGGTGCAACCCCCGGGTGGCCCGTCACGTAATTCATAGCGCGTGGACTCTTTCATACACGCTATTTTCGTCGTTGTCGTCGTCTCCTCTTACGCACGAATCTTATATACATGCGCAAGTCTAATGATAGGCGTTATAATGGAAAAAAAATTTCGAGTAGCTGTCGAGAAGAATCTGGAATGGAGAACGTGGGAAATTCGTGTGTGGTATACGCGGAAACGCGGGCGGATTTTTAATTTAACGCGCGCATCCGTCGTTGGTCGGTGATGTGCAAATTTATTGTCGCGTTGTCATCAGAAAACTTGAGAGGCTCATTGGGAATTGTCGCGCTATTGGTGCAATTTGACATCGTCTCAGGATCTCTTTCCCGATACGATATCATTGTTGTGAGAAAGTGCTTTCGGCTTTACTCGCGACCAAATCTCAAGTGATCGCTCTCGTTGAGCGCATAAAGTGCGCGTTCGTTCCGTTGAGTTCCCTTCTAAGAGTTTAAACAGCGATTCGCGACCTCGCGTGAAACGGGTAA
Source organism: Odontomachus brunneus (assembly GCF_010583005.1). Lineage (NCBI taxonomy): Eukaryota > Metazoa > Arthropoda > Insecta > Hymenoptera > Formicidae > Odontomachus > Odontomachus brunneus. The sequence continues at coordinate 984,615 of NW_022639464.1, forward strand.
CGGCCGCCGTAAACGGGACTTAACAACGTTCGAAAAGAAAAAAAAGCATAGGTCTTTAAAGAGACCGTTCGGGATCCTTAGGGAGAAAGGGGGTGGGGTGGGGAGAGAGAGAGAGAGAGAGAGAGAGAGAGAGAGAGAGAGAGAGAGAGAGAGAGAGAGAGAGAGAGAGAGAGAG
>NW_022639464.1:984840-995637 GCF_010583005.1 Odontomachus brunneus
GAGAGAGAGAGAGAGAGAGAGAGAGAGAGAGAGAGAGAGAGAAAGAAAGAAAGAGAGAGAGAGAGAAAACACTGCCGCTATGCCCGGCGTTATTCAGTCTGTCGTAAGTGGGACGCAGCCTCCTCGATCCTCGACGTGTCGTATCATGAACACCTTATTCAATCTGCCCGGTGCACCTATCGGCCAATCTCCCGCCAATGGAATCCATCGAGCGTGAATTCGCGTCGCGTCGCAACGTGAATGAACGTTCGTCGCGTTCGATGCGACGATGCGATGGCGATGCGCGTTTCGCGATCGCGGACCTGTCACCCTGAAAAATTCGCGTCGATTCACACGTGTGTCCTTTGACGGATATCAGGTCAATTCATTCTTCGCGGCGATTAACCCCTCAAGAGGTTATAGGGCCCTGACAGAGGTAAAAATTAGGTAGAAAATTCGGGGAGTTGTAAAAAATTGTAAATTAATAGGAATTGGCATACCTTGTTTCTAATATGATATTAACAATATCTTGGTATAAAAAGAAATTAGATTTTATGGTGCATATTAACATCACTGTGTTCATTTCAATTCTATTCTGCAAAATATTCATACTTCAACGGTAGACATTCTGGATTCTTCAAGTGATCTGAAATTAGTATACATTTTTTTATTTATTAGAATTATAGTTATCGGTTCACACAGAAGCTTTCTGCAAATTTCAAAATCATGTTTTATTCAACATTTTATTCACGTTTTTCACGTATTTTACAACCTCATATTTTTCAGTGAAAAGATTAAATATGATTTTTAACTCCCATTTTGTGAAATATTGTTTTTTCTTCAAAATCCGCTCCGTGAACTGATAACTATAACTTTAACGAGTAAAAAAATACAATTGATACTGATTTTATATTACCTCTTGTTGAAACCAGGATGCAACAGGAATCTTTTGAATATAATAGAATATAATTGAAATGGCTACAATGATGTTAATATTTAACTTAAAATATAATTTTTTATGCCAAGATATTGTTAATAGATATACATAATGGAAAATTCATACTTCTAATTTTTAACTTTTTATAGCTTCCCAAATTTAACTTAATTTTTATTTGATTAGAGTCTTGTAATCTCTTAAATGATGAGCTAGGAAAAGTTTCTCGGTAGAATATCGAGTTTCTTTTAATTTTGATAAAATTATTATTATTATCAGTTACTTAAATTATTGTACTTCTTTTTACCTTTTTAATACATTTCTTTCTTAATACATAGTAAATACAAATTAGATATATTTTTTGTTTTATTTTCCAAGATTCTTTAACAAAAATAGCAATAAAAACGAAAAGGAAAGAAATTTAGATGTGCTTATTAAAAAAACTTGCTTTGGGGAGAAAGCATAGCCGGTTTAAATTACCACCGAAGAAGTTGATTCCTAACAGTCTTCCTCTTTGCCTCCCTCTTTCGCATTCTCCCCATTAGTTAGAATAATTCCCCAAGTTGGAATAATTTCAAGTTGTAACGACGCGTTATCTCGTTTGACGGAGACTCGATGGCGATTTTAATCACACGATGCATTATCGTCCAATCGAATCTGTATAAAGGTGTCCATTCTCTGCGCGGAAAAATTTATGAGGAAGAATGGGTCGCGCGACGGGTAGCATGGTGATAAGAGGGGTTATCTCGCCCGGAAAATCCTCCAGGTCTAAGAGACCAGTTGGTAATATTAGGAACAGATTTTCGCACTGGATTTGCGACCTCGTCGAATCGAATATTCATCTCGGCAGGCGCGAGAAGAGGGTGGCAGGGTGGGCGACCAATCGTTCGGCTAATTTACGCGATACGTGAGTACGTGTGGCGCATGCATCTGAATAGCAATGTAAACGGTTCCTCGTCGCGAAATATGGCGACGTGTGTGAGATCTTTTCCCTCTTCTTTTTGGGAGAAGAGATTTCTTTTCAAAGCGCGAACCGGCGCGGCGGCCGTTTTTCGAGAGTTTATTTAGGTCGCGCGACGGGGGTGGATTAAGGTGCGCGTAAAAAATAAGTACAAGGGCGAAGTTCCTCGGGTATGGCGTATTCGTCGTCATTGAGCTCCGAAAATAAAATCTCCCGGGTATTCTGTACGTTCGCTACGCTCCGCGTCGCGCGGGCGCGAGATCCTGGCAGATCGTAAAAGGAGAATCCTCGAGAATGAAAGGGCGAAATTATGAGACAACGTCATGTAAAATACAGCGAGGTCTTATAACGAACTCCGTCCTCGAGTTGAATTTGTTTTGATGCAAATTTTGTGACGTCAGAGATACGATTTTGATGTCAGCGCCGATTACATATTCGACCAAATTTTAACATAGTGCTGTTATTCTTTCAAATAATTTTTATATAATATATATCTCACACAGAGTGTGTAGATTAAATAACTGCTATACAGGATCTTGTTCTCTATTTTCACCATATATGTTCGTTCGCAGTTTTACATTTGGTATTTTACATTCTAAAATTTTACATTTCGTATTTTTTGCCAATAATTAACCTTTGAACATTGCAAAGATTTTTTAATTAATGTATATTAAGGGATAACGCTATATCGTAGTTGAAGGAAAGTTTGCAAGTGACCGCAGTGTACTTTTGAGCATTACTTTTGAGATTTAATTATTTTCTCTTATGAATAATAATATAGAAAGTGCGGTTTTAAGCAAACTATATTGCGCATGAATAAAAATCACGATGATCAAAGAAAATTGCGCCATTATATAAAATTAGACGATGTCGTTTTTAAAGATCGTTTTTTTTCGAGGATTAAAAACTCGAGCCGCGCGTCTCTCTCTCTCTCTCTCTCTCTCTCTCTCTCAGAATTGCTCGCGCAAAGTTTAACACGAGGCGGCTCTACAGCGATGTGTACCTTAAGGGCGGAAAAATAGGTCGAAAGGTAGTACGGACATAACGAAGGGGAGAATTCTAGACATCGACAAACACTTGGCCGTGTCGGGAGAACCTGATTGGCGTATCGCCAAAACACAGTCTTTGTAGCCGCGATAATGCGTGCTTTTTCCTCGGTCCGAGCGTTTCCTGTAAGAGCGCTTCCTTTTCTCCCTCCGGTGTCGCAGGATCCGCGAGTTGTTTGGTTAGATTGGGAAAACAACTACAAAGCTACAAAAAAGCTTTTGGCTTCTTTAAATCTACTTATCTTCCCGTTTCGAAGTTTTTATATGCAGGCATATCACGTATATGGGTCGTTTGTACATTAGCATATCTCATGTGTGTGTGTGTGTGTTAACTTCTGCAACAAACCCACTACATACATACAAATCTCATGATAAGTCCCTTATTATATAATACGCGGAGAAAATGTAGTAAAAACTACACGTTAGACACACATTTTAATAAATACGTTAGAAGTATATTTTATTTCATAATGTGTTTTTTTTCTTAGAAGTTGGACTATATTAACATTTTGTAGTACAAATTACTATAGAAATAGTAAATATGATAAAAAAATTCAAGTAATTATGACAATTTTGTAGTAAAAAGTCAGACGCGCATAACAAATTAAAAAGAAATTATAGTAATTTCGATTATACATTGAAAGAAGATTATACATTGATTAATTTTTTATCATCCGATAAAAAATTAATAAACAGATATTTCCGATCAAAATATTGATGAATTTTTGTATTCAGTCAGGAACATCCGATGAAAAATATCGATTTATAATTTTTTGATCGGTTTATCTAGTGAAATGCCATTATAATCGGAAGTACCCGATTAAATTTCATCGAATATTCTGATCGGATATAAAATTGATCGGAATTTGATCGGAAATATTTGTTTGTTAATTTCTTATCGGATAATTTCTCTCAATGTAATTTCTGTGTGATCCAAAAAAGATTGTCAAATTTTGTTGTAATTTTTACTCTTCTTACCTCTTATCTTCTCCGTATATTTCATAATTAAGTCTGGTTTGTGTTCCCTTTAATCATCTCTACGCCCTCACAAGAGATTGTGAAGTCGAGTCGATTTCAGTTCGAAAAATTGAAATGTTTAGATTTTCGAAAAATTAGCATTACAAACGGGTCGTGTTCTCTGTGATTGTTACCCTCTGGTAGACATTACGAAATCATCAGGACATACTGCACATATGTGCGATTATAAACAGGTGTTGATCGTTGGCATCTGTCGTATCCGTGCGAATAAATGCGGATATATCGCGCGTTTAACAGGGGCACTATCGCGATTGGCCTGCATCGTCGAACGGACATTCTACACACCGCTTTAATTGGCGTACGAATGAAAATATTTCGATAACGAAGCGGCAGTGCGTTTGCTTCGCGTTCAAAAATAGAATGCATCTAAATAACAAGCTCTTCGCGCTGATAACAGCGCGGCGATTTCCGCCCTACGTTCGTCGCGACGAGTCGCGTATTGAATCGTTCCACAGTGTACTGCTCGACTAATTGGCTGCACTTGCCAAATTGTTGCCAAATTATGCAGACGGCGCGATTACCGGGGTTCATCGCCTCGTGCACGTTCAGCTCCGCGAGAAACTCCAAGGAATGAAGTAACTCTCGCGCCACGAATAAATTTACACGCTCTGATTGTATTTCGGGTGCATGCAAATATTCACGTCGAATAAAATTCGCAACTACAGTCGCACGAGTATCTTATCTTTTAGCACGTTTTATGGTCATTGCAACTAATGAAATAACAAGAAGCAAATTTCATAAGGAAGATGCCGTATGATAAACGTTTCCGTTCACTTTTCGGGTTTTTCTTCAATATAACGTGCTGATCTTACATAAATCGCTTTTCTTTGGTCTATGTCTTAATATATTGGCAATAAATAATTTAGGATTTTTTAGGTGTAATGAAACTTTTATAGTGAAATTTGTACTTTTATGTTGTCATAATTTTATAAACTGATATTCGAAAAATCGTAGCAAATCATCAAACAGTGCGCACATTGTTTCATGAAATTACAATGACATAAAAATATAAATATTGTTTCATTTTACTTAAATAATCCGAGATTACTTATCATACAATCCACATTAATGTTCAATTGTAAGAATATATCATATATATCGACTCCATGAACCAAAGTGATCTTATAAGTCTTGTAATATATATTTTTGTTATTGTCTTATTATTGCCTACAACAAATCAAAGAAAACTGTAAACGACAAACAGCTGATGGATATCGAATTTTTTATCGGAAAACAAACACGCGTGTGTACCACGCAAGCGGTCTCTCTCTTTCTTTCTTTCTCTCATTTCATTAATTGACATTTAATATCTCGTTACCTCTCGTCATCGCATACAAAATCTGTGTCTCGTTGACCATTTATACATTATTACGTCATATATAAATTACGATTAATTGATAGATATGGAGTACACAAATGAACACGCGAAAATAGCGAGAGCGTATCTCGAATGACGTACAGCGTCGAAAAAATGCTACGGAAAAACAATCGTCTTTTTCACCAAACAAGAGGTTTGTTTGCGTTGCTTGCGTTTTTGATACTTTTGTCCTACTTTTACTTAGTGCCAGTTACACCACAGACGCGAATGAGCGAAATCCAATTCCTGCTGAAAAATTTCTATTGAGATAAAAAATGAGATTTCTTATATAAAATTTTCTTTTATGAGATCTCAATTATGTCATATGATATTTCAATTGACATATTATATGAGAAAGTAATATTATATTACAAGAGAGAGTAACTTAATACTTATAATTAAAAAATTTAAAAAAGGGAAAATCTTCTATTTTTTATATGATATCTCGATTGAGATATTGAAATAATTGAGATAGGACATTTTTTGGAAATCTTATTTTAGATCTTAGTAGAAATTTTTCAGTGAGGATGAGAGTTTTTCTTTTTAAAGAGAGATGTAACGGACGTTAGGCGCGTCAAGTGTCAAAAGTGTCAAAAATGAAACAACGTGAACAAATCTAAGATGTATGTATGTGTCAAACCGTTCCGGAGGGAGGGTGATTTGCTGCTTTACACAAGACAGGTCATTGGTTGCATCTTTGCGGACGTTAAAATTGTACCTAAACGGGCACAGATAACGACAGAATTACCAAGTTATTTTTCCATTGACCCTTTTTGCCAACGCGCTACTACTAGTTCCCTTGCCAGTTCCGAGTATTCTCTCTTTCTCTCCTTTTCTCGTTCACTTTCTCACCCTCTTATACTCTCCAACCTCTCCAACCTCTCCTTCGCTCTGAAAACACTGTAAGTACACATAGTTAAAGCCAGCGTTTCATGGTCAGAATAATAGAAATGGAATACGATGATAGGAACTGAACGATATTATGGCTAATCGCGCGCTTCGAGAAAAAGATACGATGGTGGCAATTATATAGGTGACAACTGTAGAAGTTCGGTTAGTGGAATTAATTTATATAGTTTAAATAACTGTGAGTGTATTAATGAGACAGTCGATGGAGTGACTATAAATTTAATAATAAAATTATTGATGATGTCAGAAGCGAGGAAAGCCATGATCAATATTCTTGCAAACCATGGCTAAATAATAAAGATATATCATTAAAATGATACTTGCAATCTATTCTACACATATGATCAGATTATCAATCGAATTAAACATCTTAAACGTGACTCCATTTTAAGTGAGACAAGAATATCTGTATTAATCAATCCATCTACCAATATCAATGAAACTGTAGAAACTGTAGAAACTGTAAAAACGCACGTGAAATTTAGTTTTTTCTCTACTGTTATTGATAGGAGTTTCCGATTTAGTATTTTCGCAAAGCGATTTTTTTCGTTTCTTAATGATACGTCAGGTAAAGATTCGCCACTGGTACCGGACCTTAACGTGAATTCTTTTTACGCGGAAGATATCGACATGTCACGATGGCTCCTTAATTGCACGAGTCTCTATGAGACCTTTTTCCTACGTTGACTTGCTCGCCTCTCGCTTCTTCGCGCCTTATCGACGTCCGCACACTTCCCGCGAGGCAGATTGATTTCGATTTTATACCGTACGCGCGGTACACGTAAGCTCTATCGGGGAAACACTTCGCCGTAGGGAGTATCGCGCTAGGAGCATTACCAAGCAAGCCGGTCAGCCCCTTTTCCTCACCCCCTGTCCGCCGCGCGCGTGATTAATCGTGCGTTTCCACATAACGGTTCCTTCAGGGGAGCAGGGAGTAGGGTTGAAATCGCTGACACATATTGTGTAATGTTGCTCGCTCGCCGATACGGAATTTCCATTTCGTGCCGACCGACCGCGATTTAATGGAGTACGCGCGTCGACGTTGGTCGGCGAATAAATAATTGTGCTCGCTCGTTAACGCTCCGCTCGACGGCGACTGACGGCAACGGCAGCGTCGTTTATGCTGCAGAACAGACTAAAAATTGCAAGCCGCAAATTATTCCCAGATTGAGCGGGACGCGTATAAATTATCTTTGGAACTTTCGTGAATAAAAGGACGAACGCGGATAAATTGTCCGCAAGGCCGTTAGCGAATCCCGTGTGACACGTACGCATTAGAGTCGGTCGTTCATTAAGCTGCAATTACGGATTTCAGATAAAGAGACTCGGATGCCGCAGTTCCGACCGCTTTGAGAAGTTGTGGCTTCTCTTGGACGTACTCGTGTAAAAAGTGTCAGGCGAGCGCGGTACAGTTAGTGATAATGGTAGATTAAGTGCAAAATTAAAAGCGAGCTGAGCTCCAAAATTACGTGTGTTTGCTTAATTCAATTTTGTTTTAACGTCAAAACGGATTAATGACTTGATTTGTGAGGAATATATGATTAATCCATAAAAAAATTATGTGTACGATTAAAAACACAAAATAATTATAAGTAATAATAATATTACTAACAATTAATGATATAATAATAGTTAATAATATAAATTATTGGGCTAGCTCGTCAATAATGATTTTTAACTTTGATAGTTTGATGAACTTTTAATTTGTGTAGATGTTTAAAGTGTTTTACAACCCACTGTATATGTGGATTAAGTTGAATTTATGGTATATATTTATATACAAAATTCCTCTATTACTTTGCAAACTATCACGTAAAATTTTGAGTTATAGTATCTATTAAAATCGGTGGAAAATTGATGGAAAATTGATGGATGATTACGCGCGATACGGTAGATGAGTCGCGATGGTGAAATCTGTCGTTATGTGTATACACTGAGAAAAAAATTTGGATAATACTTTGAAGATATTTGTTTAAATTAAGTAATTATTTACTAAAATTAAATAAAGAAGTTTTAAATATAAATTTGTTTCTTTAATTTTAGAAAATACTTAATTTAAACTTACTTAATTTAAACAAATATCTTCACAGTACTATCTAAACAAACGTTTTATAAAATTTAGTAAATTTTTTTCTCAGTATATTAGGTCAGACTGAACAAAAACGTTTTTTACTACTTGCAAACAGTTATGAAGATTTTTGAGTTATTAGTTAAACGTGATTGGTGGATAATTACGCGCGACCATTTTCCAATCTTTTTTAATTCGATAACTCAAAGCTCCGCGTGGTTGTCGGCAATAATGGTAGAGGAAATTTGCTCAATTTGAGACTTAAATGTAATCTACACGAGCGTTCTCTTATGTATCAGATTATATAACTGTAAGGAGATGAATAATAAAAACAAGATAATTAATGACTCGATTAGACGGATTTTCGTACTGACTTTTAATATCGTTAAAATATCAAAAAATAATTGAACAAAATAGAATTGTATATTGAATATTAGGATAGAATAGAATTGTACATGGAAGTCACACACAGGGATACATTTATTCAAAATGATTTTGTACTCTTGAGAGTTTTTGAGGTTTCTAAGGGCGGTTTATTCGCCTTTCGCGTCAACTCGACGGATCCGCGGCGTGAAAGATCGGTAGAAATCATTTAGCGGGCGTTTTCGCGCCGTATTTCCGTTTCAGCCCTCCGCGCTATTCTCCGCGGGTCGGATAAACCTCTCGCCCTGAATTTCCGGAAATGTAAGGCCTCCACAGTTTCGCCTCGATATCCAATTTCGTTTTCCTTCACCCGCCATATTTCTCCCTTTCTACTGCGTTTCGCGCGCCCGCCCGCCCCTCTTCGCGAAAATATCTTTCGTATTTCTTGTTCGAAAGCAGGGAAGTCTCGTATCTTGCTGGCAGTAGAGAAAAAAAAACACATGATTTATTCCCCCTAGTTCGCAAGGGCGGACGCACACGCCTTTCTACCTTACAGGTCACTCGAGTATAAGCCCCATTGAGCGCAAATCCTTTGCGAACTCTTTGTCAACATGAATATTGGCAATATTTTACTTGCCTGCGTAGTCGAATTTACGGTAAAATTTTTTTTTCTTCTAATCGACGCTATCAAATACATCAAATTATGGTTATGTCGCACCGTAATGTACGACGCCGTCATCTTATCGTGTTATTGATTTTATTACCACCACCGAAGTATCTTTATTTGAAGAACTGGGAGACTGATCTCTGACTGAGGCTGGCTTTAAACGACGTATAATACGCGACAGAGAGAATTAGGGACGAAATAGGATTATTTCTAGGAGGTTATTTGGCCGAATCAGAATTACACTCGCGGACATACACGTGTACATTTCTCTGAAGCTTCATATTCTCTTCATTACGTGTCACATAAAATTACTTTCAGAAATTATCTCCGCCTCGAAATTTTGACGTGAATTATAGATCGTCTAAAGTGGACTTTAATCAACGTCTTGTTCTTTAATCAACGAGCTAATTATCGATCGAATAATTAAGCAACTACCTAACTTGTATCAGTCTGCTGAACAAATTTCGCTGCTGCATTCGGACTTTCGAAGTTGGAACCTTAATAATAATCGAGGCTCGCGCTTTGTGAAAGACTATTTGGAGACAAGAAGAATCATAAGAATCCAAAACTCTCTAACTCTCTAACTCTAACACTAACAAAACACATGGAGAAGCATAAAAGTTCGATGTCCTGCGCGCTCATTTCACGTGCAATGGAACCTCGGTTATCTTCAGAGTTCTCCAAATGTCGTGTCATCTCAAGGGACTCAATTACTCCTTCCTCGAGTTTACATCGGACCGCTTCTCGTTGAACGCGGGGGGTGTCGCGCGGACAGAAAAATCGATGACTGCGCACGGCGCTCGTTGTTCGCCGTTTGTCATTAACGTGAAGCGCTGAAAAATGATTTCCGCCGTACTCGTAACGGGCTGGTGGTGGTAGGTGGTGGTCCGATTCCCAGACAAGCAGCGGCGTTAACAAGGTCCGATTTGTAATTCATGAAGCGCGCAACGGGATGGATTCTGCGCGCCGACTAAAAGAAGAGAATGAAAAAAGGCTCCGTTTCCTCGGCGTCTCCCGCGTTGCTAACGCTCTGTCGAATTCATTAACTTCGCGAAATACATTGCTTCGGCCACGTTACTTACGTCTCCTCTTTCGCCGCCGTGCGTTAACGGAAGGCAGCGGCAAAGCCGGAAAGAGAGGTCAGACCGGTCGTTATCGTGCTTATGCACGAACGAACAAAGGGAGCCATTTTGGAAACGTAACGAGTCTGTCTCTATTTGCGTTAAACGGCACGTCTTATTTCTTATTTTAATTTAGTCGCACGCATAAATCTTCCGAATGGTTCATTTCAGTTCGGCTTATTTCGAGAGCCCCTACGCGTATGGTTGCCTTGAGTCTGGCGTTAATTCAAAATTGCATGTTGGTAAGCTATACTGAGCTGTAAGTTACGTTACTTGAAAGTTCCGCGGAATCTCCGATCGCTCTTAAGGGACGTGGTCCCAGGAGCGAGAACAAATCTCCCTCCCCCCCCCCCC
>NW_022639464.1:995703-999331 GCF_010583005.1 Odontomachus brunneus
CAAACCCCCCCCCCCCCCCCCTCTCTCTGCCCTCCCCGTCTCTTTTACTGGTTTAAGCAGATGGAAATTTTTCATTCGCACAGTTCAGGAGAATTATAGCATTCGCACAATACACTCGGAGAAAAAGAACATAGTCAGAAAGAAAGAACTCAGTGGAGAAGAACATAGAAAAAGACTTGGTGACTGCAACTATATACAAGTGACAACTATACCCGCATAGAAAATACTTTGGGATCTAATTGGGATCCAATTTGATTTCCCAATAATCATAAGGTCTAGATGGGAAATTTATGCAAGTTCTGGTTAGAAGCGTAATACTTTAAACGTGCGAATCTAAGTGGAAAACACAGATTCCATTTGGTCATCCTTAACGTTTTCCCAAAGATTTTTTCTGGTTTATATTTTAAATTAAATTAAATTATTGAGCAAAATGAACTAAATTAAGTAATTGAGCAAAATATATGAAACACTTTGAATATTTACACGTTACAAGTATGTACACCCACGTATTTGTAAAGAGTAAATACTCAAAATGTTTGCGAAAAACATCATTATGAAGAAATTGTAATAGAACACGTTCGAGCTATGAAAGTAAAAAATATACATAAATATCCGACAAATATTCCTGACTTACAAGTGTATGAAATCGTTAAGTTATGTCCTCAGATGTATAAATGTATTCTATATTTTATATATAAAAAAAAACTGCATTATTTTGCGTTTTAACATGGAACAGTGTAAGTCAGAGAAAACATTTGTATTATCTTTATTACATTAATAAAACTGATACAGAAGACGTTTAAGAATGGGAATTTCCCATTAGTATCATAGTAGGATAATCTACTTTGGGATAAAGTTAGGCATTCTGATTGGAATCTAACTTGCATTTGGGAAAATACTACGAAATTTCTATGCGGGAAGTTTCGTGTGTAGAATCTGTTTATATAGTTTAATGAACTAAAGCTTTAGCTGCAGTAACCACAAAAAATAGTTTATTAAATTATATAAAACATAATTTTACATAATAAATTATATAAAATTTATTAAATATATATAAAACCCGTTGTTTTCTATATAGTTATCGACGCCATTATTTTCTCTATGTGTATGGGGAGTTTTAGCGAAGAAACATGAGACTTAGGATTTATAGATAAGCCAATATCTAACCAATTTATAAAGAAGCCACTATCTAATGACTTGGATCGTGTTATAAACAAATTAATCAATTTTGGCTTGATTTTGTACTGAGAAAAAGTATTTAGAAATTTATTTGCGGAATGTAAAGTTTATTCACAGCAATAAACTTTATATCTCACACAAATAAATTTTCAAGTATTTTTCTCATAAGTAAACCTACCCAAAAGGTACTCTCCGATTTCTTTCTAATTTGACACAAATGTAGAAGTACAAAAAATATTTAGGTCATATTTTTTTATTTTAAAAAATATAACCTAAATATTTTAGGTACTTCTACATTAATGCCAAATTAGAGAGAAATCGGAGTGTAACTTTTGGGTAGGTTAATCATTGTCAGTGTAATCATTCGCGTACAATCATATTTTTTTTTAGACATACGATATAATTTGATTTGACAGGTCTGGATAATTTTGAACTACCATAATCTTGTTGAAAATGTATATTTCTGGGCCTATTTTTTCATAGAATATGAAAAAGAGTCTTAACTGTAAGATAATTTCGCGATAAAATCGAAATTTGTAAATAGATTTGTGCTATTTAGAAATTTCACTCTTTATGAAAGTTGAAGTGCAATCGAATACCCGTTCTCACCACTCGTTTTTAGACCAACATTGTACGCGGAAGAGAATTAATTTTCATTTTACATTCATTAATTACTCCAATTATTTCACACAAAAATTATACGTATTCTTTGTTCGATAAATTTATTTTCCTCTCTCTCGACTTTTTCAGGTGTTAAATCCTATCATTTTTGCAAAATTGCACGGGACAGAAAGGATTTTAGTGACAATTTGAAAATAAAAATTTACACTTTAATTTGACTACCTTTTTTTGAGAAATATATTTTGCGTATTTTTTACTCAGTATAACGGGCGAATATTGATGAAATGTTTATACAAGATCGATCATTTTATTTTTCTTTTTTTATCATTGATTCAGTTGCATTGTCGCGAGCGATTGACTTTCATATCTGGATCCGCATTATTAAAGAGGTTTTTCCTAAACGATCAGAAACGAGGATTCTGTTCGGTACAACTATTGGGATTTTTACTTCACCGAATCTCATACTGATTACATCGACGGCGAGTTTGCCGCGTGTTCCACTCCTGCGCGCTTTTATTTCTTTTTCCTTCCTCTTGTTGTTTTGCATTTGCTCATGCACTATTGTTAGCTCTGCTCTTCCCATAGGATCTTCCATTGCCTTCCATCTATGTCTCTATCGATCTGCCCGGCCGAGGTCGTGTACAAGGCTGGTTTGGGCGGGGTCATACCATGTGAAAAGAAAAATTGTCGACGACGAGTCGATGCGCCTCAAATAGAGAGCTTTGAAACTCGATTTTGAGTGTAAAGGAACGATTCTTTCCGTCGTTTTCGAGAAATACACTTCGGCTGTGAAGCAACGCGTCGTTCATTCAGCGAATCAAGCTCTCGACACGCGCGAAACATGTCGAAGAAAAGGGCCGAAACCATTAAGATAAAAGTACCAATTTCCGGACATTTAACCCTGAATATTCTTATCGTTTTGGTCTTTAAATGCGAATATATTTAAACTTTTAACATAGAATATATGTATATATACTCAATACTTATATATATTTTTTATGTTAAAAGTTTAAATATTCGTATTTAAAAACTAGGAAACTAAAAAAATACCCAGGATTAGGTACGTTTTACATCTTATATTCAGGTACATCGGATGATCGCTTTCGCCAAAATACAACAAAACACCGCTCGTGGCAGCTGCAAGCCGCCTGAATCGGCATTCGGCTGTATTAGGCCGAGACGAGGTCTGCCACCGACGTAACAGAGCATATTTTTCTTGAAATTGCCTTGAATATACGCGAGCTGATCCGGAGAAACTTTCGAGTTTGAAGTAAGTCAGTTAGTCCGTAGTGACCCAGTTGCTTGGCACTAACGCGCTCTACTAGGACTATGGTGTTAATTACTGGTAAGCTTTAGCTTGCACTTGACAGGAATTCTGTTCTTCGTCCCTCTCCTTTATCCCTCACTTGTGTGAACTTGGCACACCATATTTAAAAATGTGACATTTTTTTAGAGTTCTGATACTCTCTTGAAAAGTTCTACAGCTCTATGCAACAATTTTAAATAGTTCCGGTCATTAAATACAAAAAAATAGACTTTTAAAAAAAGGTGCGCTAAGTTTACGCAGCGCACCTAATCAGCAAAATCACCTATTTCTTTAGAGTTCCGGTTTGTTTTACAATAGTTCTAGGGTTCTATATCATATATAACAATAGTTCTACTAATTAAAAGCGAAAAGTCGATTTGCAAACACCTAATTACTTGTGTGAACTTGGCACACCACATTTGAAAATGTGACATTTTTTTTAGAGTTCTGATACTCTCTTGAAAAGTTCTAGAGCTCTTTGCAACAATTTTCAATAGTTCCGGTCATTAAATACAAAAAAAT
>NW_022639464.1:1003031-1013021 GCF_010583005.1 Odontomachus brunneus
AGAGTTCTGATACTCTCTTGAAAAGTTCTAGAGCTCTATGCAACAATTTGAAATAGTTGCGGACATTAAATACAAAAAAATAGGCTTTCAATAAAAGGTGCGCTATGTTCACGCAGCGCACCTAATCAGTAAAATTAGCTATTTCTTTAGAGTTCCGGTTTGTTTTACAATAGTTCTAGAGCTCTTTGCAACAATTTTCAATAGTTCCAGTCATTAAATACAAAAAAATAGACTTTTAAAAAAAGGTGCGCTAAGTTCTCGCAGCGCACCTAATCAGTAAAATTAGCTATTTCTTTAGAGTTCCGGTTTGTTTTACAATAGTTCTAGAGCTCTTTGCAACAATTTTCAATAGTTCCAGTCATTAAATACAAAAAAATAGACTTTTAAAAAAAGGTGCGCTAAGTTCTCGCAGCGCACCTAATCAGTAAAATTAGCTATTTCTTTAGAGTTCCGGTTTGTTTTACAATAGTTCTAGAGCTCTTTGCAACAATTTTCAATAGTTCCAGTCATTAAATACAAAAAAATAGACTTTTAAAAAAAGGTGCGCTAAGTTCTCGCAGCGCACCTAATCAGTAAAATTAGCTATTTCTTTAGAGTTCCGGTTTGTTTTACAATAGTTCTAGAGTTCTATATCAATAATAACAATAGTTCTAAAGAAATAGTTGATTTTACTGATTAGGTGCGCTGCGTGAACTTAGCGCACCTTTTTTTAAAAGTCTTTTTTTTTGTATTTAATGACCGGAACTATTGAAAATTGTTGCAAAGAGCTCTAGAACTTTTCAAGAGAGTATCAGAACTCTAAAAAAAATGTCACATTTTTAAATATGGTTTGCCAAGTTCACACAAGTTTATCTTTCACCTGTCTCATATGCTTTCTTCGTTTTTGCTACCTTATACGTTCTACGTCGTTAACGCTCGAATCAGATTGCGCAGTTGGCGTTGATTTACATTTGACAACTTTTTATGACTATGGGAATTAACTTTCCTAACTTCGTTTTTGGTTATATTTTGTTATATTTGAGTGAGAACTGCTCCAGTAGAAAATTTATCATTTTCTAGATAGTAACTGGCCAGTTACTATATAATAAATTTTTGCCAGTAAAAATTGGCTTGTTTCTCGCTAGTGACTAATTTTTTTCTGAAATTTTTCTAGTTGGGCAGTTTTCATCATTCAATTCTACATTCTTAAATATTATATTTTTTGTACAATGTAAAAGTAACTCGCGTTTTAGAAGGTAGAATCTTTTTACGTGGAACTTTATTCATTATTGGAGTGGTTGTAGCTTTATTTTAAATTATCATTTTTTCTTATTATTTGGTCAGTAATTGATCAAGAAACATTAACCAATATTTTTCAGATTCTTACTTGACACAAACTGCTCAGTATTTATTTAATATTTATTTAGTATTTTTTATTGTCTAGTCTCTGATCAATAATTAGTCAAGAAATTGCGGCCAATATTTTCCTTTTCAGTTTCTGAACTGTTACTGTTTAGTAAATTCTAGCCAGTAAAAACTGGCCAGTTTCTGGCTAGTGATCAGTTTTCGCTGGAAAACTGTTCTACTCGGGAGAATTCTAGCTTTTAAAATCTATTTTTTTTCTTTCTCTCATCCCGTGATCGTCAGCTCAGCAATTCAACGTTGCAGCTGTTTGTTCACGAGGGAGACGGACGAAGGGGGAGAGCCTATCGGAAGAATTAAATAATCGTCGTTCGATCTGTCCGTGCGTCACGGTGAAAAAGAAGTGACGGGATCCCGACGATCGAAAAATTCGAGTCCAATTCCACGATAATTTTTCACACCCGTCCGATATCGCTTTAAAGCGGTTATCGCGCTGCCGCTTCAGCCGATAGTGACCGACTAAAAATAATATCGCCACTCGCCGGGCGTGACATTTAACGGTTACTCGCCCACGAATCGACCCAACTCCCTCAAACATAATTACCCTTTCTCATTAGCCTCTTTCACGGTTTACGGTCCGATCGGCCCCTCGTCGTCGTAGATAATCGCCGCGATAGAAGCACGCCTCGCGCATAAACTCGCAGTGCCGGCCTGCGGTAAATTTTCTGTCATATAAAAAGTATCTTGGCGCACAGCGGCGTGTTCTCGTATGCTTATTGATTTACTTAGCGTCGTGTTTGCCTACTGTGAAGTAACATGTGTAAACAGTGCACAATTCTTCGTCTCAATCGCGCTATTTTTAACTTGACGTTGCAATTTTCAATGCCGCATCAATTTGCATTTTCCATTGCGACAGTTATAATCAAAGTTGAATGGATTTCTTGACGCTCTCTTTTCTCTCTCTCTCTCTCTCTCTCTTTCTCTCACTTTTATTAGCAATTCCAAGTTAATTCTGACACGAGCGTTTCATTTTCTCAAGATAGATCCGTCGACACATGCCTATCCTTCGAGAAGGATTTTTGACCATTCTGAGATTGCGACCGTGATGAAATCGATAAGCCACTACGAGCTAATAGTCTCGCGCGGTTTTCCGTCATGTGACGTAACGCGTCATCCGCCTACAATTAGACTGTATTCTGAATAGTTCTATGCCCCAAATACGGAGTATAGCGCACACATACAGACACGAAATATCAATCCAATTTTAGATCATTGTATCTAGGTGCGATCTAAGTGAGAGCGGAAATTTGTGGAATTTTGACATCGTGTAGTCTTGGAATTATTAAATGTACATCGGTGTACGTGTAAGCTATATCTGCGGAATATTAAATAATTTTCCTCGTATGATGAATCAATATTTGATGTCGCTAATTTTAGAATGCGGGATTGCGTTCCTAATTTTCTACAAGTCATTAGCATGTATATAGGGCATGCATACGAAATGAAACATCTCGTGAAATATTTATTTTTTGATAAATACCTCATTTTAATACTTTTATTCGTAGAATGATAGATGAAATCGATTATGGCAAAAATAAAAGCATACCCTAAACAGAAGAGAAATACCCTAAATAAAATTCCGTTATATTTTGCAAATTCATTAATGCATCAGTGTGCAAAAATTAATAGCATCGATTGATTTCTGGTTATTGTATGCGCAGAAGTATCCAAGACAGTTTGCCGAAAAGTGAATAATTTACGAGATATTTTATATCTTATACTGAAAAGTAAAGTACAATGGATACAATGAAAAATATTTCGGCAAGTATTTATTTCCCGATTATTTTACGCTAGTACTTTTATATGCAGATTGATCAGAGCATTTGATTTATCTTAGAAAACTTGTATGATCTCAAAAAAATGTAAAGTAATCTTAAAAAATATCCTATATATCTTCTCATACAAAACAAATCATTAACGCGACAGATTACGTCTCTCTCGAAAGCATAACATTTTTGTAAACACTATTTTCCTATATTGTTTGAAGCAGCAGGGATATTTGATGTGGACAGAGTTATTATCTCATTCTATGTAATTTTTTGCACATAATTTCACGTTACTTGTAATGTATTTCATTATATTATTCGTTAAAAATGGTTTACTTTCTTTTTCTTATTCGTGGTTGATTGCTATATTTTTCTTTCTAAGAAACTAGTTTTTTTAGAATAAGACGTGATTATTACCGCGTGATGATTATTACTCCTCGGCCAGTCCCGACGACTCGTTGGCGTGTGCTAAACGACCGTTAAGGTCTAAAACACGCAATGCAATTAATATGCGCACTAATTGTTCAAGTTTCAGTAATTAAGGAGTTCCCGTGGCGTCTGTAATCTCGCGTCATATACCATTTACGCGAACAGGTATTTAAACGTATTAAAGGTATTTGACGCGACGGTCAAAAGAGTTGCGCTATAAGAGTTCAAATAGCGGCTGCGGTTGACACGCGGCCTTCATAAAAATTTCAATGTACATATCATCCCCGATTTTGTCACACATTGCTTAATTTTCACTTTGTCGCATAATTAAGGCAATCATCTTGTATGCTCTCTACGTTAACGCTTGTCCAGAGATAATGAAAGGGGAGCGTTTTCTCTCTCTCTCTCTCTAATTTAATTAAAGCGTAAAAATAACTAACGGCCGTGAAAAGATCTTAATTGCTGCCGGTAATCTTGTTGCGTGCTTTCGGTTAATAGCGTCGCGATCGCATGGCACACGCCACCGTGTGAACTGTGAGATGGCCGATAATAAATTACGTGATTATGCCCCGCTATATCCGTAATTTGGGAAAAACACAGGATCGAGGCGCGCTACGTAGGTGCTATACATCCGCGCTGGAAATAGTGATTACACAAACGGCAAACGCGCACGGAAAGGAAAGTTTGATTGGATTAACCAAATTTCCAGTGAAATATAAACAGAAATTCTGCTTAAAGCTACATCAAAATTCTGTTCAAAATTTCCAGTTCATATAATTCCGATTCCACCAGAATTTCAACCAGAACTTTAACCAGCATTTTCTTCTGGTTCGTTTATATTTCATCAGAAAGGATACAGCCAAGTGTCTTTCACCCCTTTCCCATGTGATTTTGTAACACTTTAAATATTTCAATAAACGATACATTAATTTGAAGCTTAAGACGAGTAGATATTTACAAGAATATAAAGTCTCAATAAATTATTCTCGTAGTTGTTTGGGGCATGAACGGTCCAGAAAGTTGCAATCTCAAACTACAAAAGTACATGTGTTTATTGAGATTGCAACTTCATGGACTGCTTATCTCCCAAATAACTGCGACAATAATATCGAGAATTCATATTTTTAGTTTACTCGACATGAGCTTCAAATCTGTGTACCATTAATTGGAATATTATATATTATATAAATTTTTGAAAAAGCGACAAAATATATCTATAAAGCTCACTATTTGATTAATTAAACCAATGTTTTGTTAGTGCGAGATGGATTGAAAATATGTACAACGTCTTCGTAAATTATTTATATGCACTCGAAAAAATGGTTTTGCAGTCACATAGCGAAGATTATTAGAAATACAAGTAATCAGTTAAGATGGATAAATGACTAGCAAATACTCCGATGTCGTGTATGTTTTGTATTTAATCGACGACAGAGGCAGAATTATTATTTGAGCTATTTGTGAAATTTAGCAAGAAGGTCTCTCTGTGGCGCCCATCCAGATCAAAGTCAGTTGCACTTCTTATGAAAATTAACTGCGGTAGACAAAAATGACAAGCGACAACCCGCATAGAAATTTTGTTGTATTTTCCCAAATGTAGATTAAATATCGATTAGAATGTCCAACTTTGTCCCAAAATAGATTATCTCACAATCCCATTTTTGTTCCAAACATGGCTTTTCTATCTAGGTAAAATCGGAACAGAAATATTAATGAAACTCGAGTTTTCTTAAGTTTCCTGCATCAATTTCATTAATGCAGTAAAGACAATACAAATGTTTTCTCTAGTCTTAGAACATACCGTTCCTATACTGTGTCCCATGTTAACATATAAAATATTAGATTTAGTTTCCGGATTTGAGTTGCGTGGATTTTTCTTTGTTTGATTCTGACGTTTCGCGAACATTTTAGTCCGCTTCATCAGAGAGGAACGACCCAATACCGAAATATAAAATATTGTATTTTCGTTTTGTATATAATATATAATACATTTGTACATTTATCTGAGGATAACTTGATGATTTCATACATTTGTAAGTTCAGGATTTGTCGGATATTTATATATACTTTTTATTTTCTTAGCTTGAATGCGTTCTATTATAATTTCTTCATGATTTTTTTCGCAAAAATTTTGAGTATTTACAAGTATGTGCGTGTATATATACTTATAACGTATAAATACTCAAAGTATTTCATATTTTACTCAATTTTAATTTAAAATATAAACCAGAAAAATATTGGAGATGACTAAATGGGATCTGTCTAGATTTTTTACTTAGATTCACATGTTTAAAATATTACGTTTTTAACCAGAACTTACATAGATTTCCCATTTAGAACTTATATTGTAGGAAACCGAGCTAAATTAGATCCTAATGTATTTTCTATGCGGAGAGAGACGAATGGATGTATGATCACCTAAACTGACACTCATCTAAACTTACTCGCGAATATTACTAGAACGCTGTTTAACTCTACGCGTCACAGATGATTTTCTAACAAATACAGAAAAATAGCGATAAATATTAACTGTGACATTTGAAATTCTACTTGGATTAGTGAGACATTCTTTTGAGTGCGCGTATTGGACAGGTTTCCTAATTGCGATTTGGTTAATAGAGAGGCACGGGCCAAGTACAAATAAACAGATCAAAATAATGAGACAGACCCAAATGGATGATCCAAATCGGCGGAATGCGATTTTGCGGATTGTTTTGACGAGTAGTTTTTGCCAAATCGATATTTCCATCGCGAGAAAAGCCTGCGGGCAGCGTGGAAAGACCCATTGGAACGACGTTAAACGCAACGCCGACCTTCGTCGAGCAGCCCGTGACCGAGTCTATTTATTCGAGTCGACGAAGAGTCGAAACGCTTGTGTTGCGCTAACATCGCGTGTCATTAAATTGTTTTCCGGAAATCGATATAGGGACCACCTTCAAGTACGGCCCGCGCCTTCGGACTTCTCGAGAATCACTTGGTCGCCTGCCAAGGATTGTTAGATCGCGCCCCTCGGCTGTGTACGCGTAATGTAATCCACGTTGTATTAATACGTGCGAAATCGCAACGTGGCGCAACGTCGATCGGCTGTTTATTAACGCTCCCGTTCTGCCGTGTCAACCGTCGTAATTCCACCGAGACTTGTCTCGCGATAAACAATTCGCCGCAAATTAATTTGCCATCGTGTCTCTCTGTTTTCCCTTTTCCCTGCCGCCGTCTTTCCCCTCCCCTGTCATCGAGGAATAAGATTTAATTTCGCTACTTTGTATTTCGTACACGACAAGAATAATTCCGTTTGCGCCGCACGTCGTTACTTTTTCTTTTATCGCCTTGACGTTCAACCCTTTCTCCCTCTGTTCCTCCATTTTTTCCATGATATTATTTCTCCACTTTCTTTTCTCCACTTTTGCTCTTTTTTCTTTCTATTTTTCTACGCGACGATATGTTTTAATTGGAATGTTTCCCTTTTTAACCAGCGTGGAAT
The DNA here is from genome assembly GCF_010583005.1 of Odontomachus brunneus. Classification (NCBI taxonomy): domain Eukaryota; kingdom Metazoa; phylum Arthropoda; class Insecta; order Hymenoptera; family Formicidae; genus Odontomachus; species Odontomachus brunneus. Next base: position 1,010,109 of record NW_022639464.1, read on the forward strand.
ATTCTTTTCCGATTTGGATGCGGTCTTTGTCTTTCTTATGGAAGAAAATGGAGAGAGTATATTTAATTTGCAATCTGAAATCCGATCATTCGAGTTGGTCGTGTCAATCTTCTTCTACGCGCGATTTAAGAGAGTTTGCTGTTTTCTCTCTTTCTCTTCCTCGCTTTTGATGGAAAGAACGTTTCAAGGTTACTCGAAGTTATTTCTCACGGGGAAGAATATCTCGCGGAATTTATCGGGGCGACTTATTTTGGAGATAAATCGCCCTTTTGAAGATTGACTTTTCGTGGAAACGTCGTTACATGCGGTTAATCGCGACTAAGAATAAATTCTTACTCGACTTCGCGACTTTGGTCGTGAAACGCCGCGCTGTCAAAAGACACGTGAATATTCCCTCACCGATTATTCTTTCGCGGAATAGCTCCGGGATATCGTGAAGCCGAGTTAGAAAAACAAATGAACGGGAATAACCCGGCTGTAAATCGTATTTGTGGGCAACCATATCTGTAACGAGATCGTTTCGCTCGATGTTCTTCGTTAACTGCCCCCGATTACGGCATTAATTGGCGTACTTTGACATCTACTCCGATGATCCATGACGATTTATCGGACATTACGAATTCCCGGCAGTTGCACCGATCCGAAACGGGGCTTCCGTTCGTTCGATCGCACAGAGAAAAAGGATATCAAATATAGTTGCCATAACAAAATATTAATGTTAAGTTTTCGCTCATTTATATAAGATAGTTGTAATAACCCTATAGTACCCTGGAAGTGGTACACTAACGTTCTTTATTGCCTATTTATATGTCTTTGAGCAGTACTCAGTGCTGCATAGTGCAACCAAACTTTACGGACTCTCTCAACCATAATATTCGTTCTGTAAACCACAACAGAGTGACATCCGCATAGAAATTTCTTAATATTTTCCCAAGTGCAGGTTAAATTACAATCAGAGTATCCAACTTTGTCCCAAAATAGATTATCTCACTACGATACTAATTAAGAATTCCATTCTTGTCCCAAAATAGATTATCCCATTATAATACCAGCTGAAAATCCCATTCTTGTTCCAAATATGGATTTTCTAGAATCGGTATAGAAATGCCAAGTTTTTTAAGTGTCTTCTGCATTAATTTCATTAATGTAATAAAGACAATACAAATGTTTCTTCGACTTACACATGGAACATTGTTCCATGTTAAATCGGATATTTATATATACTTTTTATTTTTTAGTTCAAACGTCTTCTGTTATAATTTCTTCATAATATTTTTTTTCGCAAGCACGCTTTGAGTATTTACTCTTTACAAACATTTGCGTGTATATATACACTTGTAATGAGTAAATATTCAAGGTGTTTTATATATTTTGCTCAATTTTAATATAAAATATAAATTAGGAAAAATCTTTGAGATCTTTAATCTCTGGAGACGATTAAATGGGACCTGTTTTGTTAGATTTGCATGTTTGAAACATTACACTTCTAACCTTGCATAGATTTCCCATCTAGAACCCATTATGGAACATTGGACTGAATCTCAATTAGATTCCAAAGTAGTTTCTATGTGGGCAGCAATATTGCTTTGGTTGAAGCAACTATGCAGAAAAATCTTTGGGACAATGTTGGAAATTACTAAATGGAATCTGTCTGAGTTTGCCTACTTAGATTTGCATGTTTGAAACATTACACTTCTAACCACAACTTGCATAGCTTTCCAAAACCCATTGTGGGACATTGGGCTGAATCTCAATTAGATTTCAAAGTAGTTTCTATGCGGGCAGTGATATTCCTTTGGTTGAGACAACTATATATACGAGATTGCACTAACTAAATATAATATATCATTAGAACTATAGCTATAGCGAGAACTGTATAGATGAGCATGTAATAACAGCAATTTTTAATATTTATTTCATTTGATATCATGTAAATTTTTTTCTTTAATTATAGAATATATTAATATAGCAACCATAGTAGTTTTCTCCATGCGTGATTGCATTTCGCGAGTTACAACGCGCTTTCGGCAATTGAAACGTATTCGCGGAGAGGTTTTCTTTTGAGATATGATGAGGTTACCGCCGACAAATATAAAAGCCCCGTTTCTTGCGGCTTTTACGACTTGCGCCATCAGCGCTCGCAACTAATAAATTGTAGCGGCTGTAAAAGTTTCTTTATGCCACGCGCGAGCGGCAACGGTAGACGTCGGTACTCAAATCGTGCTGTAAAGTATGAGATAGGTGTAGTGTATTAGGATTTTAATTGTTGCGGAGGTATTGAGGTCTTATACCTAATACGTGCAACTCAGATCGCACGATTATTGGGTGATGTTGCACAGTTTCAGTAAGTCACGTTATTTTCCTCGATTTCGAGCGCGAATTAACGTCATTAATTAATTGCGACCAAAGATCGATATACATCTAATAATGCCTGTTTTACAAAGCTTAAGCATTACTTAATATAATTAGAGAATTACACTAAATTGTTAAATGAATATAGTTCTGTTGAACGATTCAATAATTTTTGAATCCTAGGTATAAGAATAAACAGCTAAGGTATAAGGATGGAGGTATAAAAATTGCTATAATAATCTTGAATCTTTATTTTTCTCAATAAATGCTAATTCCTGTTGAATATTATAGAGTCTTGATTTTGTTTTCATAAGAAGCACATTTTGTTGCAAGAAAAAACAAATTAGAATTATTTTATTAATTTTCGCACCTTTGTATGTCGACGAAAAATTGAAATTAGAGATGCTAAAAGAAACAATTAGTACTTCTTTTGAATCTTTATTAAAGTAATTGAATCGCTGTGTGCTGTATTTTGAGAGAGAAAGAGGAAGAGGGAGAGGGGAGAGGGAGAGGGGAGAGAGAGAGAGAGAGAGAGAGAGAGAGAGAGAGAGAGAGAGAGAG
>NW_022639464.1:1013234-1023976 GCF_010583005.1 Odontomachus brunneus
AGAGAGAGAGAGAGAGAGAGAGAGAGAGAGAGAGAGAGAGAGAGCACATTAAAGAAGCTCTTCATAAATTTATTATTTTTATCCAACAAAATTACATTTTTATGTCACTGTCATTTTAAATTTTTGTACAAGATATCGTTCTGTTAATCTAAAACGAAATTGATATAAATATATATAGAAAAAAGTTTGGTTATATCAACATTAGTGTCGGATATTGGTTAGTTGACTCAAATAACTATTAAATCTATTATCAAAATTATAATCAATCGTCATACATGTAATCGTGAATAACTTAGTTGATTGGTGAAATTAATTATTAATCAGCGTATAATTAAAGTTTGATTATTTATTGTGTATATAGAATTTCATCAAATTCTCATGAAACTATTTCCTGATGCAACTACCTTAAATCATACAGCGATATATTGGCGCGTAAAAACGAGGTGACCATTAGAACATCGTCTAATGGTCGTTTCAAGCAGAGTACTTTAGGAGAAAATTTCATAGCAAAAATTACAAGAAAACCTTGTAACAGAGGAATAGATCGACATTCTGTCGTAATTGACTGCACTTTCATTTCATACGTGCTACTTACATCTTAGGAAGTGAAATGTGCTATTAAAAGATGTGCTACACTTCTAGTAAAATTCACTACACTCCTCAGCAAGATGGGCCTTACTGACGGCCTATTCTTGCATCGCTGAAAACGTAATAAAATTGGGAGAAATTTATATGAAAAGAAACTGCAATATTCTCTCCGTGTATATATCGAGTTGGGGGAAAAAGACACGCGCACGTACCACGTCGGCGCACAGAAGGGGCGCATTGTGCACCAGGAGTGCATCGTCCGTAATAATTCTCATTCATAATAGCGTGGGTGCGGTTTCGCGCGGGAACCGGTCGGAGTGTGTGCTATTGTGGTTTCGCGCGTGTATCTATCGCCTGAATTCTTTAGCGTTGACTCTGTCCGGAGTATCTAGCATCATCTGGCAACGTGCATCTGCCGGCGCGATTCTGATTAACGACGACGGCGGCGACGATTCTCCGCATCCGGAAATAACGTGCCGACCGCATCAAGTCCGATGCACCGCGGCCTTTAAATAATCTACTGCGCAGCGCAAAAATCCGCGAGAATCTCTCGCAAGACTTCATTGGCGCAACTACGACTTTCCGGCATTTTACGATGAAGTTTACGCGCGCGTAACCGACATTTTTTACAAACTGAAACGTCTTGGCGAAATAATTAATTCGGGGGAAAGAAAACATATTCGCACTTTATCTTCCAATGAGCGGAGACCAACATATCCTGCTGCGTTGGAATGTTGTGTGTGCATATTGATATATGGAGAACAAAATATGGTGATAAATGTGATCATCAACGTGAAGTTTGGTTTTTTAATGAATGAACCAAACATGTTTTGATTGAAGAACACTGAGAATTTTTATGATTTTTATTATCTAATTTTGATGCTATATTGAGAAAAAATGTTCTAAATTTTAGTAGATATGTTTACAGAATTTAATATTTATTTAAGTATAGATATATAATGTTTATATATAAAATTTCTTTACTTGGTTATAACAAATTGGCATATAAAAATTAGAAAATAATTTCCTCTTTTGAAATGTTTATTTCAATTTAATCCCTGTTCACTACGTTGTAAGTAATATTTATCAAGACGTAGCAAATGAATTTATAAAATTTAAAAGACTAGAAGTTTCTCTCTTAAAGCAGACATTTTAGTAAACACTTCTTTAAGTTTATATTTCCAAACTGTTGAAAATAAGAGAAATAGTGTATTTAAAAAAAGTAAATATTTTTCAGTGCAATTTATTTATTTATTCTTTTCAGGAAATTTGAATGAAAATATATAAAAAAAATATACTAAAATATATCTAAAAACATTTTTTTCTTTGTAGTAAATTTTCAAACCTTACGTTACATTACAAATAAACATTTCTCTTAGTGTAGCTAAGAAATTACGCTCACCGAGAGAAATTATTCGATAAGAAACTAACAAACGGATATTTCCGATTAAAATATTGATAAATTTTTGTATCCGACCAGGAAACATTTGATGAGAATATTAGTTCATAATTTTTTTATCGGTTTATCTGATGAAATGTCATTATGATCGAAAATACTCGATTAAATTTAATCGGATATCCTTATCGGATATAAAAATTCACTAATATTTTGATCAGAAATATCTGTTAACTTTTTATCGGATAATTCTTCCAGTGCGTGCTTCTTCGACGTCGCAATGCGTCGCAATGCGATGTAACCGTGGACAACTGGTCCAGAGATTCGTCGGGGCGTTTTGCAATCTGCTGAATATCGAGACGGCTTTTCTCCAATAATTGAAAGCAATATTGTAATGATTTACTCTCCTCGCGACATATATATATATATATATATATATATATATATATATATCGGCCGGCGATATACCGGGATGGTCACGTAATACGTAGTATAGTGGAGTTAATCGATGGCGAGATGGTCGGGGACGGGAGTTGGCGAAACCATTTGAATCCCCGGCCACGTACGTAAATCTAGCCCTCTCGCCGTCCGTTAGTTCGCTCTTTGGCGATCATTTTGACCAGTGGAACACGGTTATTACGTCGTCGTTAGAACCGACCGTTGATCGCACAATGGCGCCGGCGATACGGGATCCGGTTTCGCACTCGCAACGAATAGCTTCCGTGCGAAATCGAGGCTGATAAGATCATCCTGTTACTGTCACTCAAGCAACGTGCCTGATGGATTTTTTAACGACCACGTGGATCGATGTTGACGTTGACATTGTGTACAGCGGATATAACGAAGCGTGAAGAGAATTAAAAAGTTCTCTAGCTTCCAAGTCATTTTCTATTAAACTGAACTCGCTTTAACTCTATTTCAGTAAAACTACCTCTAGTATCGTTTAACATTTTATATATATATATATAATTATATATATTAAATATATAGTTATATATATATTATATATATAGTACATATAATTATAAAATAAAATTTTGTAATTTTGGATCATGCAAAATTATGAAATTACTATATATTTGTTTAAAAATGTGGTGCACGTTTGACTTTTTGCTACAAACTATTATGTTTGCTTGAATGTTGTATATCATGGGAAGATTGCCAAATTTGCTATTTCTATATTAATTCACACTACAGTTTCAGTATATTACAGTTTTACAAAAAACATTGTAAAAAGGAAATATAATTTTAACATAATTTTAAATACAGTATTTTCTCTGTGCGTATATACAAGATATTTTAGTGAAGATGAATAATCTCTGAGGGATATATAGATTAGAATGAAATTAAGCCCATAAGTTCATATAAAATTTTTCCCAACAACGCACCCCTGCTGAGCATTCGCCTTGAGAATTAGAATCTGATGAGCTTCCTAGAAGTAACTTTTACAATGCTTAGCAGATTTTGATATATATCATTTTCATATTAAGCGAAAGTCGTTAGGATAGTTTGAGAGATTTTTTTATATTATGTCAAAGATCCGGGGGACAAGTCATCTCTGAGTTTCTTAATCTCCAAACTTTGAAGTGAGTAATGGTAATGGAAACGGTAAAAGTACGGGGGATGGTCCTTAAGGAAGACCATCTGCGCTACGCAGATTGAGTCCACCGTACCTATCTTGAAGTGAGTAGGATTATTTAAATTTTAAAACTCTTTCTTTTAAGTTTTTCAAACCTTTTTCTAAAAGTAAAATATTCCTGCTTGATTTCAAAAGAACGAATTGTTTCTGAGAAAAGCACACTTGAACGAAAGAGAAAGATCGTTAAAATGTGCTAAATAATTTGGAAAATTATTTCTAGAAATAACTTGTTAGATCCTAATTTCGGAGGCGAATTTCATCTGATTTACTCGCGCACCTTTACTGAAACGCACTCTGTATATTACGAAATATAAAGCAAAAATTATATAAATTAGCGAGAGATCAGTAATATTTTCTTTTATTGAACATAGATTGAATTAATCGCGTCGTGTTAATCGCCAGAAGACTCGTTCTAAATGCTCGATGAGACGTAACCACCGCGCCAAAGTCTAAACTCTGCTCTCGTTGATCGCGTAATCGATCGAAACCGCGAGATTTTTTACCAAGCGGCGGCATTAGCAGAGATCTACGTTCGCTGAACTTCCACGGAGTTGCAATTAGAGCATGACAGATCGTCGACATTGATGTCGAAATCGTCTTTCCGCGGTATGCCACATCACCCGATTAATCAGAAACTTCGCATCACAGAGCTTATGGCATTCTGAAGTTGCAGGGAACTATAGCGGGCGGAATTAGGGTAACTCACAAGGCGCGGTTATGTATCTTCCTCCTCTGATTTTTACACGATTCGCGTGACTCGAGGTAATCTACGGGATAAAATTGACAGTAACATGTTTCCAACTACATTTTGCGCCCCGGAGAGTAGAAATTGCTATTTGCGTGTAGAAATGACATCCTGTTGACACCGTAACCGCATCATCAAGTAACAAGTGACGATAGTACGATAAATATAACAGCGGATCATTTACTCAAACTACTTGTGGAAAATATCTCGCGGATCGAGCGCGCGGACTCTTGGAAAAATCAGTGATGAGCGCTTTCATTATTTCGTTCGCGTTTGCGTCTGCCGAAAAATAAGCGCGGTTAACCTTTCGCTTTATTTTCGCCTCGATGTAGGTCAAGTGACGTGACTCGACAGCAGCCTGATTTTCCGGTGACGGGATCGGCGTTATGATAAATATCTGGTCGAATTGTTAAATCGTAAGTGCTCATTTAACAATGGACACTCCCTCACGCGAAAAACGGCAATTATCAACTTCCTGCTGAGGGAATCGTTGCCTCCCATTTAAGAGTCTCCATTCAAGAGTTTCGATTATTCCACTTGACCCCACATTGTTATATCGGCCGAGAGCGAATCCTAATTATATCCGCGGCGCTTCGGAAATTGGAACGGTGGTTCCCGATCTCAGCTTAAGTGGGAAAGGAGGCCGGCATCGTCGCGAGTCCTTTCGCGTTTCCGCTCGTTTGCGCCGAAATAATTTTCACGCGGAGAGGCGCAGGTGTGCGTTCGCGCACGGCCTCGGGATCGCCTAGAACCGCTGCTAAATTCGCTTGCCGGTACAAGCAGACAGGTGCCAGCCGATTTCGAGCCAATCCTCTCTCTTCCATCCCCTCGGCTTCCGTCGCCGCCGCCGCCGTCGCCGTCGCCGCCGTCGTCGTCGTCGTTATCGTCGTCATCGTTGGTCGGTCGAATAAATATACACACGCAAATGCGGTGGCGAGTGGGTTAAAAAAGAGGCGAATGCCGAATTGCACTGGCGATCGTGCCAGTTGTCCGCCTTTAGGCGTGACAAGCTTCTTGCAAAATTGCCGCCACGTGGCGGCCGCATCGATTTTATTCCGGGGATATTGCGGTTTTAGTCACGAACGCGATAATATTCTCGGCCACTGTTGTTATTTTCTCCTCAAGGGGTTGCGGGCAGATTTTATCCTCGATATTTAATATAGTCGATAGAATAGCCGTGTGTCAGGAGGGAGGGAGGATTCCAGGTCATATAGTGTTTTAATTTTGGATTTATGTATCCTCACGCTCGCTATTGGTGGTATAAGGAATTTCGGGGTATCTAGAAAGAGAATCAATGCGCTTTATAGGTTGCACTCAAACGCTAAATCCGTTCAGACGTGGAAGGGGATAGGTGTCAGCAAACTGAGCCAATTTTACTGTTCATTTGTATCTTCCACTCATACGCTATCTTTCCTGAAGGAGGTTCTCAGCGGGTTCTTTTTATTACTTGGGGGAAGGTCCGCACTGAAAACAATCCCTGCTGTTTGGTGATCGTTAGGGAAACCGATAGAACAGTCATTATTGCAAATCTATTCTCGTCATTTGTCGTTTTAACAAACACATTGTTTGAGATACAAATCACATTTGTTTTCATCTATTTAGTTTAGATTAGTTTAGGTTAGGTTAGTTCGGTTTCCATTACAGAAGTATATTTAAAGCAGTTAACAGTTAGTTAGTTAGTTAGGTTTCCATTACAGAAGTGTATTTAAAGCAGCAAATTGAAAGCAACAAATCGTTTGTTTCTACTACGGTGTCATTTCCTAAACCATTTGTTGCGAGTACTGATATTTTGTTAAATTAGCGAAACTTTTTCTCCATGTATGGTTTAGATAAGCCGAAAAATAAGAAGTTTCTATGAATTTTTTTTTTGAAGAAACGAATAAAGATATCAATATAGAAATTTAACTATACTATTTATTATTGTGTTTTAAGTATAAAATAATTATATTTTTTATTTAGGAAAAGTTGAAATTCTGTCAGTCTTTTTTTGTGCTGAGCATGATGTTGGCTTATACTGGTGGACATTACAGTATAATCGTATAATCAGGAGTGCTATTCGGTCACTTAAATCATCTTTTGTCACTTTTTTTTAATAAGTCACTGAAAAACGCACTATTGGCTAAAATAGTTTACTATGATCACTTTTTTCCTCAGCGGCCATACCATTTTTTAAATATATGTTTTTTTTATTTAAAAGGAAAGAAAGGAAAGTAAAATCCTTCAAAACAAAAAAATAATAAATGACTCATAAATGAAAAATTGTGATAAAACATGTAAAAAATTTCTGTGTGCACTTGCTCAACAACCACATTGTTGAATTAGTTAAGATAATCATGAAGTGCAAAATAAAAACGACAAAGGTATCAATAAACAAATACCTTTTAATTTATTAATCTTTTTGAAAATAACCCAATCACAAATTATGTCAAGTCATACTTGAGGAGTTCTTAATTTTAAGGTGTATAATTCGGCCCAACAAGAAAGTTATCCAAAGTTAAATCTAAGAATGTAAGAGTTACTTTTTCGTTCAAATGGCCTTGCTTACATCCAGAATTTAATAAAAAATGTCACTTTTGGTCATTTAACGGAGAAGGCTTTTACTGGAAACCTTCCTAAAACGTATCAAAATTACAATATGAGCCTTACCTAAATTAAGACATCATCAATTATACGAATATACTAATAAGATTGGCTAATGGAATAGGAATTTCGGATCATATATAAGAAGAAAAGAAGGTCATTATTTTGATATCTGAGAGATTACTTTTGCCATCTTTTTTGCTAAGAAGCAGTCGCTATTTAAATTTTTTAGTTTTTTGCTAAAAAACAATCACTATTTCACTTTTTTAGTTTCGTATCTACATGGCAACTCTGTGTAATTGAAAAACAAATAAAAAAAAAATGTAAAAACTGTATTAAATTTGCTGAGAAACGAACTTTTGTTACATGCAGAAAATTGAAATTGAACATGAACAAATGGTTACGCTTTGAAATTATAAATAATTTTTCTCTTTTTCAATTTTTTAATTTTTTTTTAATTTAGTGTTCTGGGGGAATATTAATTTTGGAAATTTTCCGAAGAATTTAGATTCACCTTTTAGCAAATTTAATACAGTTTTTAAATTTTGTCATTCCATTTGTTTCAAATTAATATATAAGCTGTAATGTTGTCTAACAGTTAAAGACTCAGCACAAAAAATCTACGATAATGGAACTTCAATTTCTCTCAATGAAAAAATAATTCTTTTGTACTTTAAAGAATGATTTAAAACTTTATATTTTGATATTTCCACTCATATCTGTGAAAAAATTCTTAAACATCTTCTATTAAGAGAACCTTAAGAGAACTGTACTATTGCCGCGGACAGTATTTAAATATTTATTCATGCTTAACGTTAAAAAAAAAGAAATAATTTGATTATCACTCGTAGATAGCTCGTAGTGATACAATATGCTGTGATATATATTTTGTCGGTATTAGGAAATGCTTGTCATGAGTGCCTGGATGTTTGCATCGGGACATGCAAAATATCACACCTCGCAATTTTCATGTTGGGCTTCCAGCCGTGGGATTCTTTCTCGTGACGGCGATTCTGACCTTCTGCGATCTCGCGGAGGCCGCGTATCGATTAATTCAGAAATAATTGCACGGTTAAGCTTTGTTGCACACGGTCGATTCGTAAATAGCGGGCTTCTCTTTACCCCTCGAGAAAGAAATTCTCGCCGTTTCTGGGGCGCTCTGTATATCGATTAACTCAGAAATAGCCACGAGTGCGCTTAAAACGCTCTAAAAGGAGAGGCCTCTGCTCCATTTTATTCATACGGCTCATTATCATCGCGTGCTGTCGATTCATCAGACGGCGGGGCCTCTTCCCTCGCTCGTCGGACCGCACATCGAGGCTCGCCGAAGTCGCCGTCGGTCGCGCCCGCATCTTCCACACCTTCGTCGTTTAAGTTATTACTACGGACGGCTCGGGCGCGAGAATGCACTTTATTTTCAGACAACGCGCGCGAACACTTCGCGGCCAACGTGGAAAGCCGGTGGTTCGTCTTTTAATAGCACGTTGCATCTCAGTAGCCATCGTCGGCGGACCGCCGTCCACCGTGTACCGGGTGGCCCGAAAACGTCGCTCCGCTTGATGAAGATGTATGGCGGTCAGACGGACAGACAGACAGATAGCCGGGCTGGTGTCGTCTGACCGGTCGTTTCTCTGCAAATATAAGATGTATTCTGAACCGAGTTAAGATTTGTTGCTCTAAACACTACAATGGAGACCTAACCTAAACTAAAATAACTAACCTAATCTAAACTAAATAGTCGAGAAACTTGATTACAGATTTGATTTGTATCTTAAGCAATGTGTTTGTTAAAATGACAAATGACAAATGAGAATTGATTTGCAATAATCTGCAGGAATCAAGAGCAAATTATGATCTGACTTAGGACACCTCGTGCGGCGAAACATCGTTCTGTGTAATTGTATATCCATATACATATAAATACTAATGCAGCGCTTACGCAACAGTTGCAAATTAGTGCAGCTGGGCTACACTTTTCGTGGTATCTACATTTTTTCGTATTCTGCCACGCAGACATGATATTTGCTCACGAAACTTTTTTGACGTTTTTCTTGCACAAATGGTGGCGGTGCTACACAACCGAATCTTGCATTTAAATTCTTGAAAATTCGTAATAAATTAATATATGGACTCATGCTGCACCGTGAACGTTCATTCAAACAATTTATTCAATTTTTATTTCGATCTTTTTTCCAAAAAAGCGTCTTGTAACTCTGCGGACGTTTCTTCCGATTACAAATATCACAAATATAAGGTGATTTTCTTCGTATTTTGGTTAGGAAACGCGTTTGCCTATCTCTCGGCTCTTCGCGAGGGATCTCCACTATGACTCCTGCAGATCCTTAATTTAGTTTATTTTCGTTGTTTGATGTTTGTGGAGCGTCAGGTAGCTCAGTGGTTTAGAGCAGTCGTCCGGCAAGCGAAAGACCCGGGTTTGAGTCCCGACCTAGCAAGACCGCGCTCTCGATATTTTTCTCTTTCTGGAACGAAAAAGATACGCAGATCTCGAACGCACGGCGTTCCGCCGCCATCTAGTATGTCCTCCTCTTTCTATGGAACTAAACTATTCGAAATCCAACATGACCTGTAAAAATTGGCGGCTTACAGCCTATAAGTTGTTACGTAAAAAATCAGTAATAATAAAAGAAATTCTGTAAGAAAATTAACTAACAACAGACGATCACTTCTCTCGTATTGGTACAATAATCGACTTTTGTTGGTCAATTTTCTTACGGAATTACTGCTTTTCTACGTACAAAGGCTTTAAGCTGTTAATTTTTGCAGGTCGGAACACTTTTCGATCTAGTTACGTGACTGCCAACATCTAGAAATAAAAATAAGCCGAGTTAATTAGGTTTGGGATACATCCATAGATTCGTTTGTTTGCGATTAGGTCGGCCAGCGTGCTGGCCAGTCGCGACGGATAGTTTACGCGGAGTAGTCGAGCTGCGGGTAAACGCGCGGTCTCTTTGTGCCGACGCGGAGCTGCCGTCACCGCCACCGGTAATTTGCATTAGGATTCGTTGCGCGCCGCGCAATTGTCGAGCGTGAAATTTATTTACGCGGCGGTTTGCAGTTTTACGCGTTAAGCCTGCTCGCGAAATTCGCGGCTTGCATTTGTGCGGGCACGCCATGGGATATTAGCGGCGAACAATGGAAGCTGAAACGTGCGAAATCCAAGGGAGTTCCTTTGATATGCCGTACGTCGCGACCGATGCCGCTGGTAGGTTTATTAATGTACAGTCGTGGACTAAAAGACTGTCCGCAATTTTTAGGATGAGTTTGCGAACTCTTTGTCTTGTCCACTTGAAGAATTCATTTTTTAGTGGGAGAATGCTGCCATTAGACAACACGGATGAGTTGACAAACTCACCCTGAAAATGATAAAAACAACTTTTTAGTTCAAGACTGTACAGTGGATCGTGAAACGGTTCAGACACAATGATTTTCGTAACTAATGGTTCAGTGAGAGAACTTACTCTCGACTAATTCTCGACTTCTCTTATTGTACCATTTATTGGCTACGTTCTGAAGTTTATCGTGTCCAAACGTTTTGCGGCGTACTGTACACCATGTATGTTGCCGTTTTGCTTTTTTATTTCATCGATTTTAGAACTTACAAGTAAACCTACTCAAAGGTTACACTCCGATTTCTTTCTAATTTGGCACAAATGTAGAAATACAACAAATATTTAGGTCATATTTTTTCATTTTGACCCACTTTGAGTTTCGCGAGCAGTTTATAACTTTTTAATGTTTTCACTCTTATCATCAATAAGTGCAACAAAAATATT
>NW_022639464.1:1023986-1029428 GCF_010583005.1 Odontomachus brunneus
GAACTTCTGCTACACTTTTTTTCAAATCAAAATAGTGCAAAAGCACATGTCGAAAAAACACTTTATCGCGTTCCATTTTTCACAAAGCAAAAGAAATTGTTGTTTAGGAAAATAATTGTGTATGCTGACTGAATGTTATCGAGAAATGTCGAAATTAATCACAAACTACCTGTTTCGTTAGTAATGACTACTAGAACTGTTTGCATTGCCATCTAACATTTGCGGGCGGAAACTAAGTTAAGCTCCTAATACATAAGAAATAAAATTGAATACAAGATATAGGCGTTTTTGGTTTGCTGATTATGAATATGAGATCAAATATGTGAAATTATTTGTAAAAATTGTAAGATGTTTAAATAAAACATGTAAAAGTTGAAAAAAATTATTTTTCAAATAATTTCTTGGTTTGACCGAGATTCGAACCATTTTTGATAAATTTAGCACAGATTTGAAATATTTCGGTTGGAATCTCGGCTAAACAAATTTAGAATGGTTTGTGTCTCATCTATGCTGACTTTGTTAAAATTATTTAACTATATCTTGTATTCAATTTTATTTCTTATGCATTTTTGTTGTACTTGTTGATGATAGGAGTGTGAACATTAAAAAGTTTTAAACTGCCCGTGAAACTCAAAGTGAGCTAAAAAAATGACCTAAATATTTTTTGTACTTTTACATTTGTGCCAAATTAGAAAGAAATCGGAGTGTACTTTTTGGTATTTATTTGTTAGAACATATATAAATGGAAGGGGATTTGCCTATACTTCTCATGGAACGTATCCATCTGTGTAAGAGAAAAAAAATAGAGAATGCCATTTGTCTGCAATGCGCATGCTTCGATATTATTGTGATCACTTGCCCAGCTGATACAGCAAAATAATACAAAAAAATATGTGATTATTTTCCCTGAATAATAGTTTCGCATACTCCAGCAATTTATATTACATCTTTAGATGGAAAAATTAATTTACCTCTATTTTTTAAATGCATCACCAAAGAATCGGTGGATTGTGTCTTAAAAAGAGCAAACGTGGAAAATTCTCCCTAACAACTTTTTATAACAAATTCACTGATATATTTGACCACCTTTTCGTCATATGAACTGACTGATCATGACAATATAACATACACTTGAGCATTTTCTTTAATAGATTATAATTTGTTTTCAAATAAATTTATAAATAGCTTGTACTCGATGAAGTATCAACGTAGTTAACATCAAAGCAGGAACTATGGATACTGTAATACATGCGCATTGCAGACGAATGGAACTCTCTACTTTTCTCTCTCGCACAGATGTTGGGCACATACATCCGATGTTCAACCACTCTTCTATTTATATATATTCGAAGCTTTAGAAGTATCTCATGAATCACGTCATATTTAGCTCAAGTCCGCTGATACGCGTCGTTTTTTATACGATATGACTGTAGGAGCTGCAGTCACTTCGACACCCGGTATACATACATTGAGTTGTCTTTGTCAACGTTGACAACGAGGAGCAAACAGTTTGCACGCGATCGATTTCCACGCCGTTTTTCCCCTTCTGTCACAGACAACATCATTTATATATACTGCCTCGGCAGCAAATATAAATTCATTAGAGTCGGTGAAATGCAACCGCCGCGTCATCGTTAACGGTTTCACGGCGAATGAAGAATAACGAAGGGACCTTGAATACAATATTTTCCGAACGTACGCACGCGAATGCATAACGAGCGAGTGGGAGAAATGCGCTGCGTTTAGCCGCAAATATGTGTACGTATCAATGTACCGAAAACGAATCCATGTTAGGTCTGTTATTTTTAACCGTACTTTATCGTACTTTCTGCACGGAAAGTGGGACAAGTGGATGTTCGCGTTTTGGAGCGAGAAATACGAAGGAAAAAATCACAAAGAGGAGCAAAAAGTCCAACTGGAATGCAGCAAATAGATCGATAAAACGTTTACTTCTGATAACAGTTGACAACTATTATACGGCAACTATTATAAATGAGTCGATCAAGAATTTCATGTGTGTGCTTGAAGTATTCATGTAAATTATATATTTATATTCTTGATGTGTACGCGAGATGTGTATATTTAGCGACTATGTTATTTGGACTCAGTAAACATGTAAAAAGAGTAATGTTTCAATACTGACAACTTTCAATATTGACACATGAGTCAATTATCTTATAAGAGGTGATGGGGTTTTAGATAAACGAAAAACACGAGGCCTCTACGAATTTGTTTCAAAGGAATGAGAATAAAGATATAAGTACACGATTTTGACTATCCTATTTATCATTGCTTTAAATATAAAAAAATTATTTAAAATACATCGAAATTTCGTCCATGTTTCTTGTGCTGAGCGTGATGTCGCCGACGCCTCTGATTGGTGGATAACATTACAACTTGTATAATAATCTGAAAAAAATAGAACAAAAAATTTAAAGACTGTATTAAGTTTGCTGAATTATTGTTACATGTAAATTATTGTTATATGTAAAAAGTTATAGTTTAATGAATGGCAGCACTTTGAAGTTACAAATAATTTTTTCTCTTTCTTTTTTATTTAGTGTATTGTGGAAAACATACTAATTTTTTAAAATTTTCCAAAGAATTTAAGAACCTGAACGTCGAAATTTCTATTTTTTTTATAAAAATAATTTTTTATTTAAAATAATAGTAAATAATATAGTAAAAATTTTATATCGCGCGATATATTTCTATTTATTTCTTTGAAAAAAATTCATAAAAAGCTCCTATTTCTCGGCTGTCTGAATCAGAACCTCTCCTTAACAAAATATTGAATTGCAAATATCTAATAAAAATCGGATGACAACACACATTTTGAGGTTGATGAATATTACGATCTATATAACTGGTTCAGTCAGGTTTGTAACTGGATTACTGCGAAGTACAAAATTCTAAGGGTCCAAGTGCCATTGTACAAGCAAAAAGAAATTTCGAAAAATGTCTGGCACATAGCCTCTTACGACCTTTCACCTCATGAATGTTGCTTGTAAAAGAAGTAGGTCACTATGACCGCTAAACAATGGCGCGCAGCAAGAAAAGCGTCCGCCAATGCGTCCGTCGCTACGACGCGATGAGCCGGTGATGCATAGACCTCGCTTTAGAAGCTTTCGTTGTTGTATTCGCGTGATTGTCAAAGTAAGTCAAAGTTATGGCAAAAACTCACGCGAGCGAGTTTTACTCAAAATCCATACATCAGTTGGTATTTTTCCAAGATAATTTATCGGCGCATCATAACTCGTATCAGATTTAAAGCTTCGCAGTAAGAGAAATTTACTTCTTGCAAAAGCGATGCATTGAGAGTGGTGCAATAGTTCTGCTTTCACAGCAATGACATTGTTCGAAATATTTCATGGATCAAATTTCTCATTTTTTTATCCTTTTATAATCGTGATATTCTGTTCTGAAAAGGACTTTGATCTTTTTATAACTTTCAAATATATACTAGATCAATCAAGATAATTGCGTTTCTTTTGGATACTTTTGCGACAAACTTAATATACAAGGTCACATAACTCTTTACATAATGGCCCGATATTTCAGAAATTAAAAAAGTATTTCCAAAAAAAATTGTAAGATATCGAAGGAAAAAAAAGATGGTAATATTTATTTGACCCTGGAATTACTGTGAAAAACTCCCTTTCTAGATCAATTTTAATTTTTTGAATAAAATCATATGGTTTTTTCGGCATAAACCGATTTCTTTGGTTATCCTGCGTACAAAAATATTGGAGTAATATCATCGAAAAGTGAATATTTTCTGCATTATTTTACATTTAATCCTATTACTTTTCAATACAGAATATGAAATATCTTAAATTATCCACTTTATTTTAATACTTTTGTATGTAGAATGACCGGTAAAATCGATTGTTATAAAAAAATATACGGAAACCTTAAATAAAATTTCGAGCATTTTACAAATTTATTAATACACCAGTATGCAAAGATTAATATCACCGATCGATTTCTCTCGTTATTCTACAACGTCATTCATGTCGTTCTACGTACAAAAGTATTGAAGTGATCGAAAAGTGAATAGTATACGAGATATCTCATATTTTGTATTGAAAGATTTTATAATGATATAATAAAATATAAAATATCTCGCAAAATATTCACTTTTCGATTATTTTATTCCAGTATGTTCGTACGCAGCAATACCAGTTTGATTTATGCCGAAAAGAACATATAATTCTTTTTAAAAAATTACATTGATCTTGACAGGGATTTTCAACATTATTTTATGATCAAATATTACTATCTTTTTCCATTTGATATCCTATAATTTTTGTTGGAAACACTCTCATATCTTTCTTATTTTCTGGGAAGTTAAAAAAGTTACGTAGACCATCCTATATAGTAGCTTATAAAATTATTAAAACTAGTTCAAGTTTTTATTTTATGAGTATAACAAACATTTTAAAAAATGTCAGTCACACGAATAAAAAATACTACAGCCCAATAAGAATCCGAATAGCAGATATTATGACGTCATACTTATATCTCATCATGATATTATAATTATCTTAATTGAATCTCACCTAATTGGTCCTTGGGGAGAGAACAATTCGTTATGCCATTGAAATAATGCAGAACCGGGAAATATGCAGTTGCGTATTTTATAAACGTACTTTGAAACTACCATACTGAGTCAATAAAGATAAAGTAGAGTCATGTTGAACGTTTTTCGCAGTTGTCAAATATTTTGTCGTGTTGGTGGAATCGTGTTATTGGTTTTGCGCAGCTGGGGGACCACAGTGTAAGGCCAGGTTATTTGCTTGTAGTTTTCCTTCGTCGGGAAAACGCGTTAGAAAAGAAAACAATTTAATACTTTGCAGGCGCCAACAATGGGAAACACCGTTGTCCTTTTTGCACCCTGTGGCTTTTCTGGTGTTTTATCTTAAAGGCGTTTCTTTCTTACGTCATATTTCGTCCGTTTCGTAATTACTCGTAAAACATGACTCAGAAGCTTTACTTAAAGGATCTAGAAAGAAGAATTTTATTGTGTAAAGTAGTTTTTTTTATATATATAATTAACCCCACTGTTTATATAATTTTCCATTAATAACTATACAAAACTACACCTTGCATACTGTATCAATACACGGAGAATATAGTTGTTATATCCATTTATATTATATGGTTAGAGAGAAAATTTATGTGACTTCAAGTGCCATATAGATATGGCACTAAAAGTTACTGTTATTACATGCCCATCTATACAGTTCTCATAGCTATAATTTATACAGGGTGTTCAAAAAGTCCCGGACCGGTGAAATATCTCGAAAACTAAGCATTTTAGAAAAAAATGTTTCAGATAAAAGTTGTGGCGTTTAAAAAGATGTATTTACTGATCACATCAGTTTGACCTTGGGTTGCGTAGCGAAGGTCAGGTCAAGGTCACATTAATTTTTTTAAATG
>NW_022639464.1:1030319-1030736 GCF_010583005.1 Odontomachus brunneus
GTTTTGGAAAGCTCTCGAGATGTGCTATAAGAATATGCAATGAAAAATGGGGTGTTCCATTTAAAAAAATTAATGTGACCTTGACCTGACCTTCGCTACGCAACCCAAGGTCAAACTGATGTGATCAGTAAATACATCTTTTTAAACGCCACAACTTTTATCTGAAACATTTTTTTCTAAAATGCTTAGTTTTCGAGATATTTCACCGGTCCGGGACTTTTTGAACACCCTGTATAAATTATAGCTATGAGAACTGTATAGATGGGCATGTAATAACAGTAACTTTTAGTGCCATATCTATATGGCACTTGAAGTCACATAAATTTTCTCTCTAACCATATAATATAAATGGATATAACAACTATATTCTCCGTGTATTGATACAGTATGCAAGGTGTAGTTTTGTATAGTTATTAA
>NW_022639464.1:1030746-1035651 GCF_010583005.1 Odontomachus brunneus
TGATTATTTTCCCTGAATAATAGTTTCGCATACTCCAGCAATTTATATTACATCTTTAGATGGAAAAATTAATTTACCTCTATTTTTTAAATGCATCACCAAAGAATCGGTGGATTGTGTCTTAAAAAGAGCAAACGTGGAAAATTCTCCCTAACAACTTTTTATAACAAATTCACTGATATATTTGACCACCTTTTCGTCATATGAACTGACTGATCATGACAATATAACATACACTTGAGCATTTTCTTTAATAGATTATAATTTGTTTTCAAATAAATTTATAAATAGCTTGTACTCGATGAAGTATCAACGTAGTTAACATCAAAGCAGGAACTATGGATACTGTAATACATGCGCATTGCAGACGAATGGAACTCTCTACTTTTCTCTCTCGCACAGATGTTGGGCACATACATCCGATGTTCAACCACTCTTCTATTTATATATATTCGAAGCTTTAGAAGTATCTCATGAATCACGTCATATTTAGCTCAAGTCCGCTGATACGCGTCGTTTTTTATACGATATGACTGTAGGAGCTGCAGTCACTTCGACACCCGGTATACATACATTGAGTTGTCTTTGTCAACGTTGACAACGAGGAGCAAACAGTTTGCACGCGATCGATTTCCACGCCGTTTTTCCCCTTCTGTCACAGACAACATCATTTATATATACTGCCTCGGCAGCAAATATAAATTCATTAGAGTCGGTGAAATGCAACCGCCGCGTCATCGTTAACGGTTTCACGGCGAATGAAGAATAACGAAGGGACCTTGAATACAATATTTTCCGAACGTACGCACGCGAATGCATAACGAGCGAGTGGGAGAAATGCGCTGCGTTTAGCCGCAAATATGTGTACGTATCAATGTACCGAAAACGAATCCATGTTAGGTCTGTTATTTTTAACCGTACTTTATCGTACTTTCTGCACGGAAAGTGGGACAAGTGGATGTTCGCGTTTTGGAGCGAGAAATACGAAGGAAAAAATCACAAAGAGGAGCAAAAAGTCCAACTGGAATGCAGCAAATAGATCGATAAAACGTTTACTTCTGATAACAGTTGACAACTATTATACGGCAACTATTATAAATGAGTCGATCAAGAATTTCATGTGTGTGCTTGAAGTATTCATGTAAATTATATATTTATATTCTTGATGTGTACGCGAGATGTGTATATTTAGCGACTATGTTATTTGGACTCAGTAAACATGTAAAAAGAGTAATGTTTCAATACTGACAACTTTCAATATTGACACATGAGTCAATTATCTTATAAGAGGTGATGGGGTTTTAGATAAACGAAAAACACGAGGCCTCTACGAATTTGTTTCAAAGGAATGAGAATAAAGATATAAGTACACGATTTTGACTATCCTATTTATCATTGCTTTAAATATAAAAAAATTATTTAAAATACATCGAAATTTCGTCCATGTTTCTTGTGCTGAGCGTGATGTCGCCGACGCCTCTGATTGGTGGATAACATTACAACTTGTATAATAATCTGAAAAAAATAGAACAAAAAATTTAAAGACTGTATTAAGTTTGCTGAATTATTGTTACATGTAAATTATTGTTATATGTAAAAAGTTATAGTTTAATGAATGGCAGCACTTTGAAGTTACAAATAATTTTTTCTCTTTCTTTTTTATTTAGTGTATTGTGGAAAACATACTAATTTTTTAAAATTTTCCAAAGAATTTAAGAACCTGAACGTCGAAATTTCTATTTTTTTTATAAAAATAATTTTTTATTTAAAATAATAGTAAATAATATAGTAAAAATTTTATATCGCGCGATATATTTCTATTTATTTCTTTGAAAAAAATTCATAAAAAGCTCCTATTTCTCGGCTGTCTGAATCAGAACCTCTCCTTAACAAAATATTGAATTGCAAATATCTAATAAAAATCGGATGACAACACACATTTTGAGGTTGATGAATATTACGATCTATATAACTGGTTCAGTCAGGTTTGTAACTGGATTACTGCGAAGTACAAAATTCTAAGGGTCCAAGTGCCATTGTACAAGCAAAAAGAAATTTCGAAAAATGTCTGGCACATAGCCTCTTACGACCTTTCACCTCATGAATGTTGCTTGTAAAAGAAGTAGGTCACTATGACCGCTAAACAATGGCGCGCAGCAAGAAAAGCGTCCGCCAATGCGTCCGTCGCTACGACGCGATGAGCCGGTGATGCATAGACCTCGCTTTAGAAGCTTTCGTTGTTGTATTCGCGTGATTGTCAAAGTAAGTCAAAGTTATGGCAAAAACTCACGCGAGCGAGTTTTACTCAAAATCCATACATCAGTTGGTATTTTTCCAAGATAATTTATCGGCGCATCATAACTCGTATCAGATTTAAAGCTTCGCAGTAAGAGAAATTTACTTCTTGCAAAAGCGATGCATTGAGAGTGGTGCAATAGTTCTGCTTTCACAGCAATGACATTGTTCGAAATATTTCATGGATCAAATTTCTCATTTTTTTATCCTTTTATAATCGTGATATTCTGTTCTGAAAAGGACTTTGATCTTTTTATAACTTTCAAATATATACTAGATCAATCAAGATAATTGCGTTTCTTTTGGATACTTTTGCGACAAACTTAATATACAAGGTCACATAACTCTTTACATAATGGCCCGATATTTCAGAAATTAAAAAAGTATTTCCAAAAAAAATTGTAAGATATCGAAGGAAAAAAAAGATGGTAATATTTATTTGACCCTGGAATTACTGTGAAAAACTCCCTTTCTAGATCAATTTTAATTTTTTGAATAAAATCATATGGTTTTTTCGGCATAAACCGATTTCTTTGGTTATCCTGCGTACAAAAATATTGGAGTAATATCATCGAAAAGTGAATATTTTCTGCATTATTTTACATTTAATCCTATTACTTTTCAATACAGAATATGAAATATCTTAAATTATCCACTTTATTTTAATACTTTTGTATGTAGAATGACCGGTAAAATCGATTGTTATAAAAAAATATACGGAAACCTTAAATAAAATTTCGAGCATTTTACAAATTTATTAATACACCAGTATGCAAAGATTAATATCACCGATCGATTTCTCTCGTTATTCTACAACGTCATTCATGTCGTTCTACGTACAAAAGTATTGAAGTGATCGAAAAGTGAATAGTATACGAGATATCTCATATTTTGTATTGAAAGATTTTATAATGATATAATAAAATATAAAATATCTCGCAAAATATTCACTTTTCGATTATTTTATTCCAGTATGTTCGTACGCAGCAATACCAGTTTGATTTATGCCGAAAAGAACATATAATTCTTTTTAAAAAATTACATTGATCTTGACAGGGATTTTCAACATTATTTTATGATCAAATATTACTATCTTTTTCCATTTGATATCCTATAATTTTTGTTGGAAACACTCTCATATCTTTCTTATTTTCTGGGAAGTTAAAAAAGTTACGTAGACCATCCTATATAGTAGCTTATAAAATTATTAAAACTAGTTCAAGTTTTTATTTTATGAGTATAACAAACATTTTAAAAAATGTCAGTCACACGAATAAAAAATACTACAGCCCAATAAGAATCCGAATAGCAGATATTATGACGTCATACTTATATCTCATCATGATATTATAATTATCTTAATTGAATCTCACCTAATTGGTCCTTGGGGAGAGAACAATTCGTTATGCCATTGAAATA
Organism: Odontomachus brunneus; assembly: GCF_010583005.1. Classification (NCBI taxonomy): domain Eukaryota; kingdom Metazoa; phylum Arthropoda; class Insecta; order Hymenoptera; family Formicidae; genus Odontomachus; species Odontomachus brunneus. Next base: position 1,034,461 of record NW_022639464.1, read on the forward strand.
ATGCAGAACCGGGAAATATGCAGTTGCGTATTTTATAAACGTACTTTGAAACTACCATACTGAGTCAATAAAGATAAAGTAGAGTCATGTTGAACGTTTTTCGCAGTTGTCAAATATTTTGTCGTGTTGGTGGAATCGTGTTATTGGTTTTGCGCAGCTGGGGGACCACAGTGTAAGGCCAGGTTATTTGCTTGTAGTTTTCCTTCGTCGGGAAAACGCGTTAGAAAAGAAAACAATTTAATACTTTGCAGGCGCCAACAATGGGAAACACCGTTGTCCTTTTTGCACCCTGTGGCTTTTCTGGTGTTTTATCTTAAAGGCGTTTCTTTCTTACGTCATATTTCGTCCGTTTCGTAATTATCCGTAAAACATGACTCAGAAGCTTTACTTAAAGGATCTAGAAAGAAGAATTTTATTGTGTAAAGTAGTTTTTTTTATATATATAATTAACCCCACTGTTTATATAATTTTCCAGAGGGATCCGATGCTTCTCTCTCTCTCTCTCTCTCTCTCTCTCTCTCTCTCTCTTTCAGTAACTTTAGTAGAGAAACATTAAACGAGATTTTTTTTCTAAAATTAGTAGTACTTTGTTTTTTAAATGAATTAAACATCTATCGGATTTTTTCGCATTGTTTTAACCTTTCTTTTGAAGCTTTATTCCATCTCTATTCAACAGGCTGTAATTATTGACGATCTTTCCTTTTATATATGTAAATGCAAACTATCAAATTTTACTACACAGTTACTTTAGGAGATAGCAATATACAATTCAGGCAGAGTTCGATAGTGAATTAAGATAGTTTGAAAATAGTCAGCCGGTTTATAAATACAACTCTTCGCGGTAGCCCTGACACTATCAGATATCACTAAATCTCGCGTGCCACGATTCTCTTTTGAAAATTATTACTCTTCGTGCATCTATCTGTATTAGTTTATGTTCCATCTGTATTAGTTCATATCATTTATTAATCTAATACGATTTTCCTCGCGAAACGACTCAAGCTTTTCGCTTATCTACAAATATATGGTTGTATGACTTTGTATTTGCATTATCAACTTTGTTTATCTGAATATTGTAAATACCACGTAAATGTAGTATATACATAAATATATTTGATTCAGTTTTATCTATTTTATCATATTGCTAAAATATAAAATTCACATTTCTAATATAAAATGTTTTGCAGTACG
>NW_022639464.1:1035661-1046172 GCF_010583005.1 Odontomachus brunneus
AAACTACTTTACACAATAAAATTCTTCTTTCTAGATCCTTTAAGTAAAGCTTCTGAGTCATGTTTTACGGATAATTACGAAACGGACGAAATATGACGTAAGAAAGAAACACCTACTACACTATATAGCTTTGATATACATAAAGTGTGTAATATTTTTACACGTGCTGCATAAAATGCCGACCATACTTTCATCTAAGTCAGTTCATAAAATTTTACTCGCATCCATTAAGCGAACTTTTCGTTGCTCGTGTAAAAACACAGCAGGGTGCAACTGCTCGTCTCAGCAGCACCCTCCTCTTCGTCGCTACGCTCTCCCTCTATGCGCTATTTGCGTACATTATAAATGCGTACATGAAACTGCTCCCGTGACGAAACGAGTTAAGGAAGTTCTCGAAGGCGACGGCAGAGCTCGAAACTTCATTAATTCACAAAACTTTGCACTCAAAAGATGCCGTTGCGATGTGAGTTTCGGCTCAATTAGTCCACGGGTTGGGGTTATTCACCATAACGCGCGCGATATAAATTAATCGGGACGTTCGTTTTTTCCATGTGGTGGTGTTCTCTCTTAAGCTAGTTGTCATGAAATGAATTTCGTGAGAATTTGATGAGACTTGCACTGTATATACAGTGAAATATTATTTAACTGCTTAGCAAGAAAAAAATTCTCTCCGAAAAATGTATTTCTTTCTTGTAGAAATAAAGTTAAGATTTTATAGTATACAATGAAAATTGGCATTTATTGAGGAGAGAGAAGAAATCAATTATTATAATAATTCACACACTTCCATATTTATATATCTTATCTGTTTATTCTTATATAAGACTCTCAACTTACAGAACTATTTAATAGAATTATTTACTCAATAATGTAGCGTAATTCTTGAATTATTTTAAACAATGCGTGCACTTTGCGAAACAGGCGTTGTTAGATATTTTGATAGATAGTAAATTTATTTATTATTTATCGACGTGTTACGGATAATACGGCTACTTTAAATTTATACGAAATGCTTTTGGAAATGAAGCGGAAGCCTTCTTTGAAGTTTAACGTAAAATTAACTGATGCGTTTGCGTCGAGGAATTTCACCGAGACTTAAAGATTCTCGAGCTCGGTGGATTCGACTCCAAAAAATTCGATTCATTCGGATCAACTCCTCCGACGAATATCGGCTGTACTTGCGCGCGCTCTCAAATCTCGTATCGCGCAAGACGTGAGCAATTAATAACTCGCCCGAGACCAGTATGAAGTTAATGCCGCGTGATCTCTAGACGCGATATTACAGGGTCTCTTGTTTACGTTGGTGAAGGTTATTTGTAATTTAACTGCAAATTCGTGGCAGTTGCGCGCGACCTCCGTCGCGAAAACCCGACGTGCGTCTAAATCCCAGATAGTCGCTCAGGCGGGTCGCCCAAGGCGCGCTTTTCTAAAGATAGATTACTAATCCTACGTTTTCGCCGACTGTTCCTCCTCCTCCTCCCTCCCTCCTTCTCCTTCGACAATCTCCCTAAATTCGCTGCCGCGTCGCGTGTCCCGACTACATTGACAAATAAGAAAAGTCAGTCTCTATCTGACCTGAGCACATTCGCCTTGAACTCGCGCGACCTGTCGTTTCTAACTTCTCCCATTCGTTCAATATTTCGTCTATTTTAATCGTGCAGTATTACGATGAGACGAAAGGTAATATCATTCGCATTCTGTAAGCGCATCCGCGAACAACATCCGCGGTAAACATCCTGTAAATTTTTAATTCCTCGAATCGGATCGCGGTTTAAGCGTAAGCCACGTGTGCAAGGGATAAAATGTTTCTGATTTGTACATTTGTACATGTGACGGAATTAAACGGGCGTAGTAAGTCATATGTCTCGCAGAAATAAGGAAAACCTAACAAAAGTACGCACAGAAAAATGCATGCTGTATTCAAATGTTGCTAGTTTCATGTTTATTTTATAGGTGTATATATACGAAAATTTATCATAATTTTTTTTATAAAAGCAAATTTACTCAAAATACTTTCTGAATTCCAGGAAGTTTAGCATTTCAATAAAGAATATTAAATGAAAATTCGATTTTGTTTACTGCATAGAGTTGAACCAATTTCTTGGATAAAGATTCCTAATATTTCTTTGTAGAGAATAAATTCTCCTTTTGAGTACATGACAGAGAAAGCTTCTCTAAATAAATGACACACCGTCTTGAAGCTTATGTCGAGTAGATTATATTTAAGAATATAAAGTCTGATATTATTTTCGTAGTCGTTTGAGAGATAAACGATCCACAAAAGATTGCAATCTCAATAAATAGTTAATATCATTATTTATTGAGATTGCAACTTTTTGTGGACCGTTTATTCCCCAAACGACTACAAGGACAATATTGAAATTTATCGTAATTCTTGTTAAATTACCTTAAAATTTTGGGATATTTCCCATGAAAAAAATATTGAACATTTAGATGTATCGTATTGTTCAAATTCTAAAATCTATTCATTCTAGAATATTCAGAAAATTTTGTATATTCTAGGATTTATCAATTCTCGTGTCGATTCTGTCTGTTGCACAAAACTCTCGAATTTTAGAATTTTTTGATTGAAGTCTGTCAATCTTACAATTCTTAAATTAAAAAATTCCTAAAACTCAGAATCGACGAATTCTGAAACGTTAGAGTGGAATTCGCGAAGGGAGACGCGAATGTTGACGCAATGAATCATAAAAGGATCGAACAGCAATGAAAACTGCACTAATAACTGAAATAAAATATCTATATAAAATATCAACAAATTGAAATATTTCCGCAATTTTTTTGTTTCAGGAGAGAAACGAATCATGTTTTGTTATTTTTAACGGCAGGAAAACGTAACGTTGATAAATATTAATTGTTGTTTTCAGAGATTCTCGAGTATAGCTCTCACCGATATAAAAATGTAAATAAACTCACGATTTTTAGTTTCGCTTAAAGTGTAATCTTTTACAATGCACTTTTTAACTGCACAAACTGCACATTCATTTTGAATTATTGAGTTCCTCTTGTCCCTCGAGTATCACGATTTGCGAGTAAATCGTTTTTCTTTTAATTTTTTTTAACGTACGCACGACCGATGCTCTTCTGACGGAAAAAAAGAGTGAAAGTCGAGCTGGAATTGCGGGTCACGCGAACTTTCGCCTGAGCTCGGTTTCCCCGGCTGGCAATAATTTTCCAGCGCCCTACGGCCCCCCGGGCCCACTCCTCGACCCTGATTTACGCTTCCTACGGACTTTTACAGCGACCATGAAAACTCGTCCTGCCGAGTTCTCACCTGATGCTCGTACGCTCGTATTTCGCGCACGTGATCTGCCACCGCGTGTTATCGATTTATCTCCTCCCGCTCTTTCGCGCACCTATTATTTATTTAATAAATAATCTCTCACGTCAATTGCTTATCGATCTGATGAGGGTAAATTTTATTCTCTTTTTCACGTAATTACGAACGATTCCACACGAGCGAAGCTGATTGTTAGTAAACAAGCTCGTGTACTCGATTGAAAATAATGAATAAATTTAATATTCTTGATGGAATGCTAAACTCACAATGTATTTTGAGTAAATCTCATGCTTGTAATAAAAGAAAAAAAAAAATGCTAAATTTGCGGATATATAAACCTATGAAATATGCTTGAAACAAGCAACGTTTATTTGAATGCAGCATGCATTTCTCTGTGTGTACTTTTATTAGGATGTATATTATTAACTGGAATATTCAAAGCTTTTGAAAAAGAGGCCAAATGTGTCTATGGGCGCTTGGTTACATTTTTTTTCTAACATTTTCTAACAATTGAGCTAACCAGGCTTATACGTTCCCTTCTTCCAATTACTTCAGACATAATAAATGGCAGGTCTTGCGATAATATCGTATCGAGGATACGGAGTGATCGATTGCTTCTGCTGAGAACATTTTTTTCCCGGCCCGCGTCACGTCGTTTGCAGAATAGAGCCGCCTTTTTGCCTGCCTCCTCGCGTCTCGACCCGAAATTGCGTGTGGTCCGAGAAATTCGCTGGAAAGAGGAACGATCTGTAGCTGTCGAGTGCGATCCATTACACTTCATTTTATCCCCGTCTCCATCGGCGTTCTCCCTTTTCCGCACGCCTGGCTTCTTTTGATCTCTCGAGTGAGGCATGTCGGTAGAATAAACGATCGCCATTGTGCGCGGTATAACGTTGTTTCTGATCCCCGCTAATAATTTAACTCCTTTTTTTTTGTATGAATTTTCGTGGAGAGTGTCAAGTCCGACATCAATTTTTCTCCCTTAGAGTTTTTTCGTGACCAAACGATACCTCTTATTATTTGAAACGCGAATGTAATGTATATAAATAGTTTATTTAATTTTGGGTTATTGTACATAAACAAGGAAAGTTATGCACTACCAAACTCTAATCATTAATAAAAGGAAAGAAATATTTTATTAATTTGTTACTTTATTAATGTTTCATTAATTTCTATAACAGTTTTAATAAATTCTGCATATTATAATAGATTAATATTTGAAATTGTTAATGATTTTATTTACTCCTTAAAAAAATGATGTATTTTTGCATGCCCAAATAATTATATCTGTTTGAGAAATTGAAACATAATATTTGAAACATATAATGTTTTTCTTTTAAGGATTAAAACATTGACTAGAAAATCCGAGAATGTTAATTTCTTAAATCTTCGTTCTCAGAAAAGTTACAAACTTTTACGTAAATTTCCATTTTTATCGCGTTTCTCTCTATATTTGCAATGGAATGAAATGCTTAAATAAATATTTGCGATCATTTTTGTACGCAATTCTATTCTATAGATTTAAAAGCATATTTATTAGCGAGGGCGGAAACAACCCTAGTGCGCCAGACACTTTTGGGGTACGCAAGACACATGTCATGTGAGGGTTGATATTTTGCTGGGTGGATAGACGAATTTCTTCTTTGTAATTTTGGGACCTTCACACTTCAAAGTATACCGTGTTCTAATTTTAGATTCGGCTTAAAATTAACGAATTCATCCAAGTCGTCTTTGAGGTCCAACGAGATCTAATTCGGACGAGATCTAATTTCTAATTTCAATAATAAATTGCCCGTGCCCTAATGAGAGGACGTGATTCGACGAACTTTAGACATTCCATTACAAAACGGATTTCGCATCATTACTCCCCCTCCTCCCCCCACAGACACACAAACACATGTATATATGGCCTCCGCAATTTGAGCGGAGCGTTGAAGTGCGTCGCGATTTCGTCACACGAGGACAAGTTAAACCCGACTAGCGTATTTGTTCGGGGCGTGTGTTTGCGCTACCCGATACGCGGTAAATATGTAAAGGGCATGGACCGCGGGGCAACCTTGCGGGAAACGGTCGGCAAAGCCAACACTGCGAGAGCGCGGTGCCGTGGCCGCGGAAAAGTTTTATGGGGCGGACGTTCGCACGACTGAGAACGAGGACGACGAGGACGACGAGGACGGATGTTACCTTTCACGGCTGAATTCTTCAAGCGCGCTATGAATTATCCACGTTGTCTCCCATTTTTCTCCCGGCCGCGACCGACGACGCGTCCACCCGCGGGCGATAACGTCGGGGATACATAATTCCGTCATGCTTTCTAAACATTTGACCGGCTCGTTCGTCTAAGCCGCTGTCGCGTCGCCAACAATGTTCATAACAATGCAAATGACTTTCTGCGCCCAGCATGACTGCCGTTCGAAGCTGTACGTATGTATACGACAGCCTGAAATGTATGAGAACCCACGAGTTTGGAGATCTACAAGGTACGAATTGTAGGGCGTTATAGAATATGTAGGCACCCGTACTGGCGCGCGAATTTCGCGAATTTCTGGAAGCGATGAGATTTGGTATTCTGAATTTATGGTACAACAGCCGCGGCACAGTTCTCCCTCCTTCCCTCCCTCTCAGTTAATATTGGAAACCCTCAAATGGCAAGTTTCATAAATTTGTCGACTCTCTCTCTCTCTCTCTCTCTCTCTCTCTCTCTCTCTCTTTCGAGTCTCTCTCTCTATGCGACTCGCAAAACTTTGATCATTCACTGCATTTCAGCATGCGTATGAATATCGATATTCGATTGTTGTCGATGTAAGTATTTGATTTTCTGTGAGAAGTGTTATAATACATCGAGTAAGTTGCAGGGCAGCTTTCTTAAAGGATATTTCTTCTTGTCTGTTTCAGCTACGGTGACATGGTTCCGAAAACGATCGCGGGAAAAATCGTGGGGGGTGTATGCTCCTTGAGCGGTGTCCTAGTGATCGCTTTACCGGTACCTGTTATCGTCAGTAATTTCAGCAGAATATATCATCAAAACCAACGTGCCGACAAGCGGAAGGCGCAGAGGGTGAGTGCATTTTGATCATATCCCTTTCTTATTTCTGTATATGATCTTCAAGACATCCTTTTTCGTACACGTTCTCAAGTCGAAATTTTGAGTTTATTCTTCGGCCTCAACAACGTAACGTTTGTTTTGATACTTTGAAGCCTACATCAATCTTTTTTAATTCTATTTAACTTACTAACACACACACTTTGTCGAAAGGTCCTCTTTAGAACTTACAGGTGGCATTTTGTGTATTTTCTGTCATTTAGAGACATTAAGTAGGGTATTGGTTTCTATGTGTATTAAAGGGACGCTGGAATCGAAATTTTTATCGACAGGATATTGAATTTTTTTGCAAAGTTTGGCTGCATAGAGTTACAAATGCTCTTGCACAATAAAAATATGTGCGAAAGTGAATTGAAACATTGCTCAATATATGGCGAAAACAATAAAAAATTTCAAAGTTCATATTTTAAGTATAAATCAACCTGTCATACGCCATCAGTTAAAGTAAATATCCGCTTGATACAAAAGATTTGTTGTGTTATAATGAACGTGAGTTTGCTCTTCTTAGAAAAATTTCAAGGAACATTGCTGTATCTTTATATCTGAATTTAGAAGTTTAAAGATATCGGAAAAGTTTGATAGAGAAAAATTTTTATTTGTGGTTAGGTTATTTGTGGTTTTCCACTAAATATGATATAACAAAGTAACACACATTTACGCAAAATCTATACGTACAAGAAATACGAAAACGTGACTGTATTGATGACGATTGTCTGCGTTATCAATAATTTTTGAAATCGACATTGACTCCAGTACGTCCTCTTAAAAATACACTAATTTTTTAGAATATATAGAAAAGAAAGTTAGAAGTTTAGGTCGAAAATAGAACTAAAATTTCGTCCACTAACCTAGGTTTTTACCTCGAATTGAAATTTTGACTTCAGTATTCTATTTAATGTTTACTTTGATATTCTAAAATCTGTATCAACTTTTTTTAATTTTATTTAACTTATCAACTTTGTCGAAAAAGCAAATCTCTTTGAGAGTTTCTTCTTTAGAATCAAGTAGGATTTTGTACGTTTTTTGCTATTTAGAGGCGCTAAGTAGGTTTTTACTTTGTAACAAGCATATATTGACCCTTCAGAATAATTCGAAAGTTTAATAGGGTCAAAATTTCGACTCGGGACCATTTTCCCGCGTTGGGTATATCAGAGCCAAACATGTCGGAAAGATCATTCATTATCTTTCCATTATTTGACAAATTCTAAACTCATGTACCAACGATGTCTGTGCATTGTTGTGTCATAGTTTCGATGTGTCTCGCGTGAAATGCCGTCGCCTATTTCGCGCGCGAAACGGTAACGCGTCCACAAATAGCCACGCGTCATTATTCGCAACACCGGGTGTACACTTTATTCCATCACAATGTATATCAATATTTCTAAATGTGCTGTCTTCGAACTAGAAAACTCGTTCGTCTAACTCAAGGCCGAAGTCGCTACCGAAGTCGCGAGGCAGAACGACACGAGAAGCTCTCCTCTCGTTGTTTTCGCCGCGCCTCTCGCGTGGCTGTTGCTATAATAAGAATCACGAGGCACTATAAATAAAAAATGCGGTCTATTATGAGACGCGCCGAAATAATGCCGGCATGCGACGGCATTAGCGCGTATGTGCACGGTTCCATCGAGACAATTTCTCGCGGCATTACAATTTGTTTATCTTTATTAATTAAAATCTTTGCATTAGTGCCTGTAGAAAGAAGTTTACAAATCTTATATGACGTTGACGTAAACTCCTGAATTTAGAAGAAAAAATAAAAAATAAATAAATTGTTCTAAAAAATCTTAACGTTCTAAAAAATATAAAGCAATTTCCATACAATATTTGTATATATCTATAATCCTATTCTAATATTCTAACGATATCAGAAGTCGGCGCGGAAAGCTGACTGACAGCTTCACAATCATACCATTTTTTATTATTTATCTTTCTATAGTTATATAGTTAGTTATCTATCTAATTTGTATATTTTTTGTGCCGATTTCTAATATTGTTAAAATATTAGGATAATATTGTAGAGGTATATAATATATTTTGAATCAAAATTACTTCATATTTTTTAAAACTTTTGAAATTTTAAAAGGCGTTTTATTTTTTTGGAATTTTTTTATTTCGTTAACATTAAATTATTTACCAAAAGATTGTTTTTGAAGTTGTTTAAGAGAAGGTTTCTTTTTAAGTCTATTAAAATGAAAAGATTGTATGTCTAGACGTCTTCGGATTTTCAAGAAAGTAATGGAATTATTTTTTAATTTTCAGATCGCTTAGATAAACCCGCGTAATAATATTAATCTAAGACAAAATAAAAAAGTGGGGTCACTAGTTTTATAATACGTTGAACAAGCTATAAAATTTTCATCTCTATATCTCTAATTGTTCTCAAATTATGAACAGAAAAACAAATATGTACAGACTGGTCCACGCAAAGTTTGACAACCCAAGAACTTTAAAAATATTTGTCGTATCAAAAAGTTGTTCATGAGAAAATTTCATATATTCAAGGAGTTTTTTTCTAATAAATTCTAGTAAATATGTCTCCGCTCTTCTTTGAAGGGAACTGGAGGTAACTTCGTAATTTCAAATAGAATCTCCTATAAAATGTTATATATTTATATAAAATGTTATATAATATTTATGTTTATAGAAAAAATAATATGATTGGCCCCATAAATCTTGCGCCAATACAGATTTATGGACCAATTATATTTCCTCCGTGTACATAAAGGACAAACAGAGAACCTCCTTTTTAAAGCCGTTTAGAAAATTTTTACACAAATATTTTCTGATGAAATTTTTTGCAATGATAATATATAAGGCAGAAAACGCGCGATAACAGATATATGTACTGGCCATAAAACTTGCAACACGTGAGACGACTTTTACGCATCCCCTGTCGGGAATGACGATCGGTGGGTAGGGTGTATAAATTCCACGGCCAACATTCTCGAAGGTGAGGAACTCTCCTCCTGTCGCCATTTTCGTATCCCCCCAATATCGACGTTCCGAAGATATTTCTTCCATTATAGGGAGGAAGTGGCGGTCTCAGTCGGGTCGCAGTCGATGACATGTTACTTCGTTTCGCGTCGTCGTTCCCAGAAGTCAGACGATTTATTCTCGCTTGCTTCGTAGCTTGTAACTTCGCTTGTAACGTCCCTGTGGCACACTTATGAGCATTTAACCGAGCATTTCACCGGCGCCTCGACTAATGTCACTAAAGAAAGTGAATGAGTCTCCCTTTTCGCCTCGAGGGAGATTCGCAATCATCTTCTTTTCGACTTTTCATACATGAAATCATTTTAGCGTGACGTTACATTGTGTCGCCAAATCGCCTCGATGGTTCCGCGAAGGTGAGCTGCAACTTTTGATAATAGTCGATAAATTTGACATCACTTTCTATCGTCGCCTTCCGCCTCCGTGTTGTAAAAATTGTATGAAAAAAAATTCAATTTCACACTCGAGGTCATTTTAACGCGTCGTTACATTATGATCGTGAGATGAATCGAATCAGGCGAGGTAAGCTCTAGCAGCGTGGAAATTATCTCCTGTTGCGCTTTACGCACGATTAGTCAATAAGATTTTATTTATGAATATCGCGACAGGAAAAAGCGGGGGATGCTCTCTAAATTTCTCGGAGCGGAATCTCATTCAAAACGAGTGAAAAGTGGCAGTACTCTTGCTCGAAGCGATAGAATACTGTCATTCGAAATCACAAGAATGTTTCACTCAAGCTTAAAATGGATTCTAACTCTCTATGAGCGGATATCTCAATCGATTCGAGTGAATATATTTCCGTAATGGAGTACATTAAGATAAAAGTATCTCAAAACCTGGACACGTATCTAGTTTTGGACATTCTTATTGCTTTGCTCTTTAAGTACGAATATTTAAAATTTTAATGTATACTTTTATATATATATATATATATATATATATATATATATATATATATATATATATATATATGTGTATATATATGTATGTATATTCTTATATACTTTCAAATATAACATGTGACGTAACTTTCAAATCTGTATACATATATTCTGTTTATAAATTCTGTAAAATATATTCTATATTCTATAAGAAAAAAAAAAAAAAAAAAAAAAA
>NW_022639464.1:1046196-1059028 GCF_010583005.1 Odontomachus brunneus
AAAAAAAAAAAAAAAAAAAAAATATATATATATATATATTCTATACACTGCAAAAACTGATGTGTTAAATTTACACATAAATAAGAGTGGATGATTTGAGACACATAAAATGTGTTAAATTTAACACATTAGTTTTTACAGTGTATTGAATGTTTAAATATTTGTTTAAAGAGACCAAAACAATAAGAATGTTCCAGAATTAGGTCCAGGAATTGGTACTTTTAGAATAAATTCACTTTTCAATTTTCGAACGAAAATATTCACTTGATGATTTAGAGTGGAGAATTCATTCTATATGAATGAAAAATCATTTGAATTTAATGGTCATTTTACTTTTCGAATAAAATTCCATTCTAACAAATTTAGAAAGTAAATTTCTTAGAATAAAATCTCATTCAAAACAAATGAAAAGTGACAGTATTTTTACTCGCGAGGCGACTGTAAAAGTACTGCCACTGAAAATCGCAAAAAATGTTTTATTTAAGCTTAGGATGAATTCTAACTCCATATGAGTGGATGTCTCAATCGATTCAAGTGATTATATTTTTGTGATAGGGGAGTACGTTAAATTCATTCTTCAATTTTGAGTGGAAATATTCACTTGACGATTCAGAGTGAAAAATTCATTCTATATGAATGAAAATTCTCTCGAATTTGAGTGACTCGCTGGTTTCATTCTTTTAGAGTGAAACTTTACTCCAAGAAATGTACGGAAATATTTGAGAGAAATTATTCGATTAAACAATTAACAAATATTTTCGATCAAAATCCCGATGAATTTTTGTATTTGATCCATTTGATGAGAAATATCGGTTCATAGTTTTTTTTATTGGTTTATCTGATGAAATGTCATTATGATCGGAAGTATCTGATAACATTTCATCGGATGTTTTGATTGGTTAAAAATTGATCGGAAATATCCATTAATTTTGTATTGGATAATTTCTCTTAGCGTAGAGAATGCGGCGCAGAAAATTTTCGAATATTTCGAAAGAATCGAATTAAATATTTTTTTTAGAGATAAGAAATGTGTGAGAAGTTCGGAAAAATTTGACCTTCTCACGATAGATTCATCTCATCATTACAGAAAGAATTTTGTACCGTGATAATAAAGCATCTGAATCATTCGCCCTTGTAGCTTTTCTGAAAGGCGTGCTGCTGAACTCCTTAGAAATTTTTTCATTGCATCACGAGCGAGTAGGGACGAGTATTCTCGATCACACTCCCTTCTCTTCCGTGACACGATTACCATTTTTAGCATCGACATTTCGATAGTGCATCGATCGATCCGTAAAAAGAATTCCAGCCGAATTCGTTTCGCACCGAGAGATATGAAGACGAGGCGAGAGTGAGAGAGGGGAAAGAGAGAGAGAGAGAGAGAGAGAGAGAGAGAGAGGGGGGGAGAGGAAGAAAAGAAGTAGCTAAAACCATCACTTCTGTGAATATGTTCTTGCGAGACGCCGCGTCTACCGCTCGTATCCTCTCACGCGGAATATCATCGGCGCGTTTTATCCGCGCGATGCGATATTTTTACGAGGACGCTCGCGGGCGAACGTGCGGGCGAGATTTATTCTGAAAGGCGGCAGCGATCTTTTAAATCTCCTCTGCGCGCGGACGGACGATTTATTCCCGCACGTGTAAACTCACGCGTCTACTTTACTCGTGCCGGCATCCTCGCGACGATTTAAACGGGCGGCATCGATGACTTGACCGGATCGATCTTGCGAAGAAGAAAGATAAAGAGAGAGAAAGAGAAAGAAAACAGGCGACAGAGAGGGAGAGAGAGAGAGAGAGAGAGAGCTAGAGGGACGTAATCTGCCGAAGATGGAAGTCAGCTGCGCACTCTTAAATCTTCCCTACGCGCCCGATTTTGCGAGAGTCCACATGTGTTGCGAATAAAAAGAGAGGATTTACGTCGCGGTTATAAATATCGAACATAATTTATTCCGTTCAACGCGGAATTGCATTGCCGTGAGCGACAGATTTTTGGGGCGCAATTTCCTGAGAATTATAAAAAGTTAAGTCTGTATCGGATTTCGCGTTCGAAAGCTCGGAAGATGGATACGTTTTCTCGTTTCGAATTTTTCACATCTCCTGAATAATCATATGTAGCGGGAGAACGAATGCGGCGAATCCTCCCATCGAGGACGGACCGCGATGATCCACGGGGTGAATCGTAGCCGCGGCTACAAATAATTATAGAAATTGCGTTTTCACTTGGATTTATCTCTCAAAATCGATGCCGCCGCTCAAAATCGTCGTGGAATTTCTCGAATTATTTCTCATGCGGGATCTCGAAGTCGCGGATCGCGCACGGCTTCGCGAAGGTCGGCTCCTGCTGATGCCGCGTAGATCTGCATTGCAGATGCAGCCGCATCTACATATGCATGGACACGTTTATTCTGATTCCCGCTCTCGGACAGCGACGGATTTTTCGTCAGCAGCGGGCTTTCTTTTCTGCGCTCTGTCGACGTTTGAACTTTCGCGATGGGTTCTCGTGACGCTCTTCGGACGTCGGTATCGTGCGACGAAGCCCGTACATCGTAGAAGTTCTGCTATACAGCAGATATACACAGGCAGACAGATAGACAAATACAGACTATTCCAGAGTTAACCGAAAATATACAGCGAAAAGGATTTTTCTGGATTTCATAAATCTTCTTGCATCCAAATAACAAATTTGATCATTGATTTTTCAAGTATTCAAGTTTCATTTTTCAAATAATTGATTGTTTGGTCCAAATCATTCATTGTTTTCTTCAAAGTTGTTTTACTTCATTAGCTTTCTATTTATTTCAAGTGCATCCTCCTCCCCTCGTGATTTTCCGTTTAAGTACTTCATTATGCGGTCGATCACGGTTTACGTTGAGCTCAACGATCATGTATATAGAGAAAGATATCTTTTTGAATTTAATAAATTTTATTGAATTCAAAAATAAAGATTACACAGGCCCACAATTTAAAAAAAGTTGTCTGTGCTGGGGGTCTGACTAGGTGTACTATACGTGTCAGATTTGCTCCATCACGCTTGAGTTTTCCGGAAAATCGAGGAAATCGTGAAAAGGAGCAGATATCCATGTTTTTACGGAGACGTATTCAATGAAAATTCTAGAGTGACGAATAACCCTATAACCCCACAACCAACGTTGAAAATACATTATGTACTTCAACATCTGATGACTAGAACAACCCAATAACCCAATAACCCATATACCATCATACATATTCGGTTTTAGTTTACCCATCAATCCTTTAACATCGCATAGATTAGAAAATCTAATCTGTGCGTGCCCTATCATGGTCACATTCATGTTATTGTCCACGAGATGGAATCTTTTTTCTATTCGAAATATCAATTCTACAATATATGATCGTCGATCAGACAAATCCTGCTGCTTCAAAGGATGTTGGAGACGATGACAACTGCCCCGTAAGGGGATGTGTAGAATGATTTGTTTTCCATGTTGAAGTACATAATGTATTTTCAACGTTGGTTGTGGGGTTATGTGGTTATTCGTCACTTTAGAATTTTTCTTGAATACATGTCTCCGTAAAAACCTGGATATCTGCTCCTTTTCACGATTTCCTCGATTTTCCGGGAAACTCAAGGATGATGGAGCAAATATGACAGCGGATTTGGATTCAGCAGCCCAAAATACGTATAGTACATCTAGTCAGACAACTTTTTTTAAATTGTGGGCTTGTGTTATTGGGGTGAGGTAAAGAAATTATTCTTTTAGTTAATAAGTGTGAGATTATTTGGTTTTTCAAGTAATTTATTGTTTGATTCAAAAAAGAAAGTTGTTTTTATTTCAAAGAAGAAAATTGTCTCACTTAATCTTCTCCTTTTACTAAAAAGGATTCAATATTTCATTTTAAGTAATCTTAAGAAACTTGACATTTCTTTTATCGGATTATTGACACTCTTTTTATTACTTCATCGAGTGCATCCTTCTCTCTCTGTAATTTTCTGTTCAAATATTCCATCAGCGGACAGCTATCTTTTCTACTTATCGCGGTTTGCGTTAGTTGATCTTAACGATCATGTACGCAGAGGAAAATATTTTTTTGGGTTTAATAAATTATATTGGATTCAAAAACAAATTTGGTCATTTTGGAATCATTTAAAGGAACTAATATTTTAGTCAATAAGTGCAATTGTTTGACTTTTCAGATAATTTTATTATTTAATATAGAAAAAAATAGTTTTTAGTTCAAAGAAGAAAATTGTAAATATAAGTAAAAATTTGAAATATAAAGTAAAATACAAGTAAACATTTTAAATATAAGCAGGTAATATATATTATTTGATTAAAATAATATATTATTTGATTTAATATTATTTAATATATTATTTGGTTGAAAATTTTCTTTAAATATATATAATAATGTTTTTTTTTCAACAAACAACGTAGTTGTTTTATATAATGAAGCAAAATGATATTCAATGTAAAATTATGTTGTTTAACATAAGATTATTTTGACATAAGATTGTGTTGGGTCAAAGAAATTGGAGTTAAACAAATAGAAATTCAAAAGAACCCTGGTTTTCTGTGTACTTTGTACTGTGTACGTAGTTTCCGTGAAAAGAGTAAATTTCTCCTGTCTGAATGATCACTGATCTAATTAAGCAAATACTTGATCTCAGGACTAAAGGATTCCTGTGCAGATTTTTCCTTGATATTCGTATTCTTCTTTCCAATGTGCTTGAAATCTTAACATTTGACTTTTCCAGTTTCGGAATTCGTTAATTTGCAAGTAACGACCCCGAAATCGTTCCCTTCGCTTCTTCCTCTTCGTCGAGGTAATCTTGCGGGATGTCTGAATCTTGAAATATTTATTCCCAACATCTGTACACTTTTGCGCTCTCGAGATGAGCTGTGAGGCGCCTTGGCGCGAATTACACTTGAAGCTCAATTAGATCCAAACGCGTTTACGACCCCTTCAAGGCTTCTTAAGGGACTAGGAAGGTCGAAGGAACAAGTAACTATTCAGCGAATCTCTGGCGCCGCTCCTTCAATTTCCGCGATTCGCTCCGATTCGAGGCGCATCACAATCGTTCATTACGTATTCCCCGTGCCCTGCGACTTCTCCGGCTTGCGTGATCCCTCGCCACGTATGAAATACGCGGTGATGAACCGAAGGTAGCGGCTGGTGGTATAAGCCGAACCGCCGTACTCGCCTGAAAATTCACCGAGGCAGAACGGCGTGAATCCGTGGAAATGAAGGTAGTCCGCACAGTGTTAACTCTCTGTGCGAATAATCACACCATCTCGAATAATGCCACAGCGGAGCGAGGTAAATAGGCAATGCCAGGAACTCGTGATAGTACACGAATCTCTGAAATGCCCGCGAATCTCGTGTCGCGGCTCGTAAAAAGCTGCCGTCGTCGTTCTTCCGCGAGAACGCAATCTCCCACGCGATGATCGCGCGCTCCTTTGCTCCCTTTTGCGCGGGGTTAACATCAAGTTCAATTCAGCGCGTTCGGTGCCATTCACGCGTTCGATCGTGACCGCGTGTTACACGCCGGCCGATCGAACATGGACCGTAATGGCCATGTGATTTACGGCCGCCATGGTCGTCATCGATATACCTACATTGTCAGTAAACGCCACTTGTGAACTTTGCATCTGCATTTAATGTCACGTCCGGCGTTAACGGGCAAACACAGAGGTGGGGGTGGCGGATCGATTTTCCGCCCTGGCCGTCTCCACGTCGCGCAAACAGCGACACGAATCTCCGTTTAACGTCGGTTACCTTACCGTCCGTTGTATCGATTCTCCTTGCTGTGTTTACCCGGTCAGTAGTACATATAGTGTGCTATATTCGCGGGATAATAACAGCATCATTTTTCTCAGAAAGTGCCCGGCTAAGGGCGCCGGCGGGGCCGGCTTCTCTTCGTCAGCCCGACGAAATTTTTAGATTTACGAGTCGTAAGTCCCGTTCGCCGGGGGAGATTTATTTTGACGACTAAGTGTTTTACGGTTATAGCGGACGCGCCGCGGTATTCGTTCGATCGGAGAGACTAAGCGGATCGACAGTGCGTATAAATGTAACGCGCCGTCCGTTGTTGCAGACGCGATTTTTCGACGTCATTGAAGTTGGGATGATTTTCACTCTCCTTTGAAGCTCCGCGGTTATTTTCTCCCCTTTGAATTGCTGAACGCCTAAATATCATAAATTATTGCCGATAATTTATGATATTTATTTTACTCCTGATGTACGTGGATGTTCTGTAAGTTGGTCGTTTCATTTGCGAAGATCTAATGAGTTTAATTTCACGCCGAATAGATTGTATTTTCGTGTTGATTTATGCTCCAGAATTTGTTGCATTTATTGGTTGCATAAATTTGCTAGAGTTATGAAAACAAACAGACGTGTATTCGATGATACCGGACCAAAAGTTCGTCCGAGTTTAGCTGATCGATTGAGTGCGTTTTTGTACTATAAAATATAATTATCAAATTCAACAAAGCTCACAAAGTTGCTGAACGAATGATTGGACGCTTTAATTTTTATCTTTTGCATTGATACAAAATTTGTTTTTTTTGTAAAATATAAAGCATCTTCTAAACATTTGCTTTGTAAAATATAAAGCATTCTCTAAACAAATTCGTAAGGGAAATTAAAATTACTTTCTTTTCTTTCCTTTGTTATTATTTTCAAATCAATTTATTGGTCGAATAAATTTGCTAGTTATGAGAAAACAAACAGATAATTACGTACATTTGATGATACCGGATTAAAGGTTTATTCGAGTTTAGTTGATCAATTGAATATGTTTGTACTGTAAAATATAATTATCAAATTCAACAAAAAGCTCACAAAATTATTGAACAAATAATTGAACATTTTAATTTTTATTTTTTGCATTGGTAACAACATTTGTTTACTTTGTAAAATATATAAAACATCCTCTAAGCAAATTTGTAAGGAAAATTAAAATTTCTTTTTTTGTTTTCCATTGTTCATTATTTTAAATCAATTTATTGGTCGAATAAATTTGCTAGAGTTATGAAAACAAACAGATAATTATGTACATTTAATGATAACGGATTAAACGTTTATCCGAATTTAGCTAGTTGATTGAGTATGTGTGTTCTGTAAGATATAATTATCAAATTCAACAAAGCTAACAAAGTTGTTAAACGTTATAATTTTTATCTTGTGTATAAGCGAAAAGTTTGTTTATTTCAGTAAATATACAAAGCACCCTCTGAATAAATTTGCATGAGAAGTTAAAGATTCTTCCATTCTGTTTTCTTTTCTTTAGTCAAACTTAATAGAGAGTTCTATATTGATGGAAATTATGAAAGAAGAACATTCTTTCTGTTGAAAAATATTTTTATAGTCTGCCCGTATTATCGCGACTTGGGAATTAAGTCGCAAGATATAATGAAATTGAACGTAAATGAAGTCTACCGAGCTTTCCGTCGGAAGTCAGAGTTTGTGGCAAAAAACTCACAATGAAACAGCTTAGTTACATAACTACATACACACTCTCTCTCTCTCTCTCTCTCTCTCTCAAATCCTCATTTTCCTTTGGCTGCAGTTAACTTTAGAGGCGTAAAATTGATTTCGACAGCTGGCGCAACAAGAAAAACCGTAGAAACTCGTGAAGCCCATTTCAACTTTCACGATTTTCAATAAGGTTCTCGCCTAGTTAGCGACAACTTTGCAAATTATTTTAACGTGAATAAAGAGCAGCACAAAGGCACCGTCAAGCTGAATTGAGCGGATTTCGCTTCGCGACATCGTCTCTTGCACTGTCCATGCGTTCATTTTTTGTCAAACCGTGCACAAATGAATCTCATTTTGCTCATTATAATCTTGCGAGAGTCGTCTCTTTTTCACTCTCGTATTTAGAATCATAATACGTTCGTGTTCATTGACTACGCTCTCATCGACGGATACGCGGGTCAAAGGTGTATTGCCCATGTAGTTCCAGCAAAACTAGTGATCAGCAAAAGATATCACTGAAAATTAGAAATACACTAATATTTCTGTTTTTCTTACAAAAATGGTATAGTATGACATATATTCACGACGCCAGTGAATATGAAGATATTTTTACTTTAACATCAGACTTTTAATCTTTTTACTTTATTTTGTATTATATATATATTTTTTTTTTTTTACTTTTAAATTTGTATCTCTGCATAATGACACTGTACATACATTCTGCATACATTATTTTGAATACTTGAAGCACACGTGTATAGAAATTGAGATTTTTGTCATTATTTCTTAGATTTTTTTGCTTTAAGGATAGTACAGTTTAAAGTACTTCTAGTAGCAAGATGATTTCAAATGACGTATTATTGATATTGGAGACGTTATGAGTGACAGAGAGAAACAGTTATTTTAAATTACATTTTTACAATTTATTTACTTTATTTTATAATATTTCTGATTTTTCAAAATTTTTATCTCTTTATGCTATAGAGTGAAACTTTACATACATAATTTTAAATACTTAAAGTACATGTGTGTAAAAATTGAGATTTTTGTTATTATTTTTAAATTATCTTTTCTTTTGTTAAAGATAATATCAGATATTTTCATAAGCACTGACTAAAATTCTCCTAAATAGCAAGATAATGCCAAATAATATGTGATTGACATTAGAAACGTTATTGGTAAATTATCAAGACATCATTTGACGTTATTAAATTTGCTGGGCTAAAACTTCAAAGTGCAATAACGTTTGAATCTAGATTCGGAATCAATGTTAAATTGTTGATCACTTTTAAATGTAAAGAAGATTAACCCCAATTTTCTCAACATTTTTCTCGAATAGTTTTCTCGATATTTTTCTCTGAAGTGTTGATTACTTTTAAATGCAATGCAGATTAACCCCAATTTTCTCGAAATTTTTTTCATTATTTTTGAGATAAGGGCAATACAACCTTAACCATCCGCCCGTAAGCGATGTGTGTGCGTGTGTTTGTTTGTGTGTGTGTGTGTGTGTGTGTGTGTGTGTATGTGTGTGTGTGTGTGTGTGTGTGTGTGTGTGCAGAGTGCGCGAATATCTCTCTATCATTCCTCGTTAGATTTCTTTTTTGTCCTCGAAACGACCGTCGACTCACCGCGCGCTCCGCTTCCTCGCCCTCGGCGGTAGACGTGCGACCGCGGCTAGAGACGAGACGCGGAAGGAAAACGGGAACGTGCGGCATCAGGCGTGCCAAGGGTTCGTTCCAGGAATAGACGAGGGGGATGAAGGAGGTTCGTGAAAGTCCGCTCGACGAAGCGAAGCTCGGCAAAGCGAGAATCATTAGCGGCGACGCTGCCATCAATTTTCCTTTTTTTTTTTAGGCCATGACCCAACGAAACGCTCGTAACTAACTCGGATATTATCGGGGATAATGAAATAACGTTTTCCAATCCTGAAAATTTTTTAATAGCGAGCGATTATTAAAAAATTTTTTTCATAATTATAAAATTATAATTTACAGAGAATATATCTTTTTTATCGCTCCGGCAGTTTTTCCGACACGATATTATGCGGATGTGACCGCGAAGGTTGTTATCTGTTATTAAATCTGAATGCACGGTGCAAGAGGAGAGAGAGAGAGAGAGAGAGAGAGAGAGAGAGACGCGTGCAAATTATTCTTTCTCGCCCCGTAAATCTATCAAATCTCGTTAAAATAAAGACAAAGAGGAGATTTGTTGAATTTACTCGTCAGAAAATCGTCAATCTATCGTATATAGAATTCATTCTTTGCCGCTGCACTTTCTAAACTTCCATCGGGAGCGCACACCCGTTCAATCCGAAGTTTGTGTCAATATTTTATCGCCGGTGATCTTTGCGCGTCCAGCTTTTGCAACAAATTTCAATGAATGCTTTCAAGTTTTCAGTTTTACCTGGCACGTCTTCCATTTGATCTCGTCGCCTATAGTACAGCCAATAGTAGAGTTTACTCGATCGATATATAAAGAAATATTAGATAAGTATAGCAGTAATATAGCGTTCATACATATACTCGAAGCAGAGTATAGGAAACTATTCATGCATCACGGTAGTGTTTGACGATATTTAAAATTATCTTTTCTTTTGTTAAAAATAATATCAGATATTTTCATAACAGCACTGTCTAAAATTCTCTTAAGTAGCAAGATGATGCCAAATAATGTATGATTGACATTAGAAACGTCATTGGTAAATTATCAAGACGTCATTTGACGTTATCAAGTTTGCTGGGCTAAAACTTCAAAGTGCAATAATGTTTGATCTAGATTCGGAATCAATGTTAAATTGTTGATCACTTTTAAATGTAAAGAAGATTAACCCCAATTTTCTCAACATTTTTTCTCGAATAGTTTTCTCGATATTTTTCTCGATATTTTTCTCTGAAGTGAATCGGTCGTTCATAGTCACACCCTTTTCTCCGGATTTCATTTATTCGCAAAACTTGCTGCAATGCGCTTCACTTATGTCGCAATAATGCCGCTCGTGACTTTCTTCCGTTCGGTTTGCGTCAATGAGCACACTGAGAGAAATTATCCGATAAGAAATTAACAAATGGATATTTCCGATCAAAATACCGATGAATTTTTGTATCCAATCCATCCGATGAGAAATATCGGTTCATAATTTTTTAATCGATTTATGATCGGAAGTATTCGATTTAATAGGATATTCTGGTCGGATATAAAACTTCATCGGTATTTTGAACGGAAATATTCGTTTATTAATATCTTGTAGTAAAATGATAGTAATAACATGCATAGAAAGTTATTGTCACTAATATTATAGAATTTAATAAAAAATGGTTCTCTTATAATCAAAATTCTCTTGATCATAATTAATTAAAATTCCCTTATCTTAATCTAATATCTTAATTAATTAAAATTTTCTGAATCATAATTTATAGAGTAATTATTTTTCTGTGATTATAGTTACAAATATCAAACATTTTCTTCTCAGTGTCCACAATCTAGCAGCTCTGACATTATAACCCAATTATGTTAGAGTTAGTGTGTATTTTTATTTACCACTGAAGAAGGTCCGAGTTTGTGGATTGAAACGTTTGAATTTTTTAACTAATAAGCTTTTATACTTATTGACTATGTAAGCCACAGGGTTTTAAGTTTCTTGTTTGACTAAACTATTGCACTTGCAGTGTAAGTTCTTCTTGGCCCTTAAACCTTCTCTCGTTGATGTATTATCAAAGCCTTTCCTTTTAATCCTAGAAAATCCGTAATCTAGCCCCGATTTCCCTTGATCGATCCTTGGATTTTAGAAACACGTGTCTCACTTCTCTTCTCGGGAAGGGAGACTCCCCCTCGTTCTGCCGGAGTTCTTCCGAGCCGTTCGCGACGCGAAGCCGATCAAATCGTTGACGTCATCGGCCGGCTGTCGAAGTTTATCGCGCCGCTTCTTTTTCGTTAAACAAACAGCCGTATGCGGCTGCTGCAGCAACGGCGGCGGCTGCAGTAACATCAGCAGCGTCCATCAGCGCGTTCGCGGTTATTCTTAACGCCGCAAACAGTCCCGAACGGCTCGACTGCGCGTGGGCGCGTTAATCAAAATTGCCCCGTCGGATCAGTCACTCACCGTCGGCCGGGAAATCCCCGAGAGAAAACCCGGGTCTGTCGGGGGTTTACAGCGAGATTTTTTCCCGGTTCTTCTCAGTTAAGACGAGGATTTGCGAATGTGCTTTCGGCCAAGGCCGCGGGGATTACCGCGAACGTTGCCGCGTCTCTGGAAAATCCGATATTAATTTTTTTTGCGAGCGGCGAGGGCGTTGAGAATAGTGATGACGACGATGATGACGACGACTATGACGATTATGACGACTACGCGGTTTAGATTCTCGCATAAACGACGCGACAGGCGGGCGAAGCGAAGCCGGAGGATCGATTAATGGAGCGGAGGAGCGGTTCGCGCGAGATCGTCAAATAATATCGTCGTAATTCGCCGCGCGAGAGATCGGCCGGTTGATTACATTAAACGTTACATACGTCTAACTTTGCTCACTTACCGTCGATGAAAATGCACGAGGAGGAGGCCGTTTCTTGGTAGCGTGCGCGCGAGTGAGTCAACAGGCAATCTCCATTAATGCGCCTACGCGTAGTCCATGCTAATATGTGGGCGTTTCTAGTCATGTTAATGACGATCCGCGGATCCCAGAATAAAATTACTACTCTGATCCTTCAATCTCTCTCTCCCCTCCCTCTGTCCCGCCCCGCTGCGATAGTCGCGATAGTGCGCTTACCGAAAATGCGCGGGAGTTTGCTCCTAAAATTAACCTTCCTTCCGGAAAGTCGCTTTTGCTGGCTGCGCTCACTTCTATTTGTTTGATTAGGAGTTACGATCACGTTTAATACAATATGTGTATACTGGAAAAAAGAGTACTTGAAAATTTACTTATGGGATATAAAGTTTATTCACAGAGATAAATTTTGTTCTACAGAAATAAAGTTTATTTCACAGAAATAAAATTTATATCTCACAAATATATGTTTTGGTGTTTTTTCTCAGTGTACGTATATCGTATACTGGATTATATCGATAATATTTTACATCGACAAAAAGTTACTAAAAAAAGAAATTTCTTGGCATTTTAGTGAAACATTTTTGCTCACATACAACTGTGGATAAATTTTTTAAAATAAGCAATTAATTTACTTGTCTAAAAGAAATATTTCTTTCCATTAAATAAATCTTTCACTTATTAAATGTAAAGAAATATTTTCTAGGAGATAAAATATATTCACGATCAAGTAGGTCGTATCTTCTTTTCTTTTATTCTCATTCTTTTTAATTAAAATCTTACTTTTTTACTGAAAAAAAATATATAATAATATATAATATATATATAAAAAAAAA